>NC_089586.1:3289632-3509632 GCF_019320115.1 Miscanthus floridulus
ACTGTGATCGGTGAAGTCAACACTGGACAGACAGAAACTTACATCTTCTCGCGCATGGCGGTGTGCAGCATCACGAACTGCTGGTCCGTCGCCGGGAGGCCGGCTGCGTCCTCCACCAGCTGGTGGTGGTGCGCTTGGCCGTTGGCGCCGCCGGTACCAACGCTGCTGTCGACCTGGTCCATCTGCCCCGACATCCTGCACAGGTGACGATCTGGTGACGGAGACGATGGGACGATTTGATCAGCCGTACGGCCGCCGGCGACGGTGGCGGGGAGAAGCGGAACGTTGGTGATTTATGATCTTGGGGATCGTCGAGGCTGAGCGACCGAGGAAGCTATGATTCCTCAACGCCAATAATAACAATGAAAAGCACCACGCAAGCTAGGGTTTTGTCGGAGCTCCGCGGTCGCCGCCCACCGCCCCGCGCGGGCGAGCTAGGGTTTTGACGAAGACCCTAGCTCGCTCACGGCGCCACCTTCTTCCCCTCCCCCTTCCACCGCCGCCATGGTCATGCTCGTCGGCCCGCAATGCCGCGACGCCCCCACCCTAAACTGGCCTGGCCGCCTCCACCGCCGCTAGGGCCCCTAACCGCCATCCAGCCATCCCCACTGTCTCGCCGGCCTTCCTCCCCCAAACCTTTCCTTTCTAAGCCCGCCGGAGTTTTGGAAGATGAGAGGGAGAGCTCGCTGGAACACTAACTCGTAGATCTAGGAAAAGCAACAGGAGGAGGAAGCCGCCCACCTCGTCATCGCTGCCGTCTCTAGAACCCGCCGCCGCCGCCGGAGGCGACAGAGGGAGGAGCCGCCGAAGAGGAGAGAGGGAGGAACCGTGGCGCATGGAGAGGGAAATGAGTGCGGGCGTCGGGCGTGAGTGTGTGTGCACATGGCTGGATAAATACGACAGTGCGTATTAAGTTATTACCATAATTAATAATAATACAAGCAAGAATCAACATCACACCATTTTTGTTTTTTATAAAGGAAACCGGATTCATGCCCTTGCAAACAAGGGAATCAGATCACATTTTACAAAGAAATACAGGGACGGTCCTCTCAACTACATATGACTCTCACCTAGGTCCCAAGCTATTAAACTACTCAAAGAAATACAAGGACGGTCTCTAACTACACGTGACTCTCACCTAGGTCCCAAGCTAACAAACTACTCGTCTAGGGTCCCTAATCTATCAAAGTACTACAATCCTAGTCCAAAACAACCTCTTCACAATCCTAGTCGAAGACAAATATAACGAAGGCAATCACGAAACTTTTTCTATGAACTCTATGAACAATACAGTTAACTCTTGGTCGTTACCACAAGTCTGTCACCGGCTATTCAATGTGTATGAACGAAGACAAACATGAAACTATAATTACCAAGTTAATATATCTTCATGGTTCAAGTGTATAAACAATACAGTAAACTCTTGGTCCTCCTCACGTCTCCACCACAAGTCCAATACGTACAATACCTTTATGCAGTTTTGACCACTAGCATGCTGCATTTCTAGCTACAATAAGGTGCACTCCTAACACTTCTCCTGACTACGAAATTGGGGAGTGGTTAGTGGCCTTCAAGAGATCAGCTACTCAGCAATGAGGATCAATATTGGGCGAAAATCAGCTGTACTACTTCGGGCTGTCCTCAAGAATCCATAGCACTTGTAAGTGTCATTCATGCATTAGAAAAGGAATTGCCATGAAATAAATAAAGCCTCCATAAATCAAGATAACGTAGTTCGCATTTCCGGGTATTTTATTACTCAGGACATGTAGGAATTTGTGCTTGCTCCAAAAGTCAGAACGGATCCACATATGCTGCGAATGACCAAATTCTTACTGCATTTTTCAGTAAGGGATGTTCTGAATGCAAGCAAGGAGAGAGCAAACACGATGCATGACGTATTAGTGCAGAACTTCACTAGTTAAAATCCCGCTCTTCAGCATGTGTGGATGCAAACTGGAGGCGAGGGATGCAACAAACAGCTCAGATAGACCATCAAGATTCGCATCCTGTATCAGGCAACAGTATGCATCAGTGACAGCATGTTTCAAACTACATTTGCATTATCCAAACACAATTTAATGTGTTATCTGATAAAAACAAATACTCTGGATCTTCTGTTTTGAAGCTATTGCTAATCAGCCACACAGCAAGTAGTCACTTGTAACCCCACACTATTGAGGTGAATGGAGGTGAAGCAAATTGCTAATTAATTGCAGTTTTTTTAAATTATTTGTGCCAGTGTAATTTATCCAACCTCGGGACTAGTCATCGCAAAAACATATAATCCATTGGAAACAACCGCTATGTCCCCATATTCTTCCTCTACCCCCGCTCCCCTCCCCTCTCTTTCTCACATGCTGTCACCTGGCTTCAACCTGGTAACTCCCGCACAACATCGAGCCTGCTACCGCTGCGCAGATCCGTATGTCATCCCCATCTTGCCAACATATTCAGACTTCAGAGCTTGACAAGTTTAATCGCCATGCCACTGATAATGGTGGTTGACCACAGGGGGTCAAAATTGTAAATAGTTTTGGTCCCAGTCAAATTGGGTTGCATGAAAAAGATTAAAATGTTAAAATGCCACAAGGAAAATATACCTGATTTGAGCTGGATGAAGATGGTGTCTGCCGTTGGCAGCTGTAGGTTTTGTTGATATTGCTGGTGCTGATCAACCAAGGTCTTAATAGCAAACTCCAACTGTGGCTCAATTGGTCCCTTCATCATATTTGTCGGGGACCTAATACCGGGGTACCCCAGAAGGTGGAACCAATAACCACCGAACGTTAAAAACTTCTGGATGGATAAGGACGCCGTTACGTATCTTGTTCGAATGACGGGAGTTTGGTTCCGCCTCGCCCGACGCCTTTGAGATAGCTCTGCCTCACCCGAGGGCTCAGGGCTAGTCTCCGTCTCGCCCGACGCCTTTGGGACGGGCTCGGTCTCGCCCGAGGGCCGAGGGAAAGACTCCGCCTCGCCCGACGCCTTTGAGATAGCTCTACCTCGCCCAAGGGCTCAGGGCTAGTCCTTGCCATCTCGCCCGACGCCTTTGGGACAGCTCGGTCTCCCGCCCGAGGGCCGAGGTGAAGACTCCGCCTCGCCCGACGCTTGAGATAGCTTTGGCCCTCGCCCAAGGGCTCAGGGCTAGTCTTTCGTCTCGCCCGACGCCTTTGGGACGGCTCGGTCTTGCCCGAGGGCTGAAGGATAGACTCCGCCTCGCCCGACCCCGGAGGGGCGGGCTCGGTCTCAGCCCAAGAGATAAAGACTGTCCCTGCTTCACCCGACGGGCCCGGAACGAGCCTCGCCCTGCTCGATATCTAAAGATTGGTTTCATCTATCCTGATAACTTCTCCCCATTCCCTCATGATGATGGGGTACAGGGCAGGACAAGACGTTCGGGTCAACCATGGCTCCAAGGACCATACCCTGCGCCCTGGCAGGAAAAGTACTGCCAGGAAACGATGGGACAGGTGCTTTAGACCCTTCCGGCGCCACAGAGCCCGAAAGGTATTACAGGTGCGTGCTCCTCGCCCTGTAGAGGTTTAGGCGCCGCCTTCAGCTCTGGGCACGGAACCCGACAGGGATATACGACAACCGCTACGCTCCAGAAAAGGATTTGCTATCTCCCACGAACGACGGATATTCCGTCACCCACGCTGCTGTGGACCCAAGGGAGCTGTGCCCGCTTCCCGACCCCTCAGGTCCACCAAGTCAGAAGACCTTGGCCACGGCGCACTCCGGACCCCGATCCCGCATTCCCTCCGACGAAGACTCATAGGAACCAGAAGGCGTGCGGAGCAAGGCTGGGGGGAGACTCATAAGTCAAAACCACTGCACTGCAGCCCATACCCTGCGCGGGCAGCATTCTGTAACCAACCTGACATTCTACAGAGGCATCGACAGTATTGTAGGCGCTTATCTTCCTTCGCACTCATCAGAATAAAGAACTGGGCCGGGTAGACGTGAGCCACAAGACAGAGTACGCTTCCTAAAGCCCTCACCCTTGTAAAGCCAGCCCCTTCATCTATAAAAGGGGATGCGCTTCCCTCATCAAGAGGGGGGACTTTTGACCGAACAACACAAGACACACACACACAGTCAAGCTGCTACAAAGCTCTTGGCCTCCTTTCAACCCTTCCATCAGAGACTTGGGACCAGTCCCTCTCTCGATCGTTTGTACCCCCTACTACAAACCGTTCACGGTGCTAATAACACGAGCAGCAACAAACTGAACGTAGGGACATTCGGCCCGAACCAGTATAAATCTTGTGTCCTTTAGCGCACCATCCGAGCCTAACGCGCATTACTATAAATTTACTTGCCGGTGCTTGTACGAAACACCGACAATATTGTAGTAGTCATTCTGCTCAAACAATACCAGGATCAAAAAACCAAAAGGGTGTAAACAGCAAGATTTATTTTTGCTCCACAGAAATGTACTTGATCTCTAGTAGACTAAAGCTTTGCAGAACTAAAAGGGAAGGGGTTAGCAATACCTTGTTTGGGAATGTTCTGTACAAGATGTCCTCAAGCCGCTTTGCCAGTTCTGGCAACCGCTTCCCCCACTCAGTTGACATCTGTTCCCTTCCCATATAGTCGAATCTACCAATTTAAGATTAAGAACAGTACAAAAAGTAAGTCATATATGTTCTATTTGAGAAAATCAGCCACAAACCTAAACTTTGGGTGCTTAGGAGTTATGAGGGCTATTCAACTAATTTCAAAATATAAATGGCAGTCAATGATATAAGTATCAATTGTTGCCTTTGTAATTATGGAAATGAAATAATTCTAGGAGTATAAAGTTTATGGTACTCCCTCCGTTCCAAATTATAAGACGTTTTGGCTTTTTTAGATACATTATTTTTATTATATATCTAGACATAGTGTATATCTAAGTGCATAGCAAAAACTACATATCTAAAAAAGCCAAAACATCTTACAATTTGGAATTTAGGGAGTAATATTTATTGTCAGTGCATCTTAACAATTTGGGCCTGCCACTTTAGTTTAGAAATGCTATCGTTCAGCCAATCGAGACTCACTAATTCACCACAATTCTTTTTGGGGTCAAGAGGTTAGGGGTGGGACCAACACATAATTCATTAAAGGGGATTTCGGCAAGCCAAAACACATAACATCAACATGGAGAGGAACTAAAAGGATTAATTTCAATTTTCATGGACGATAGAGCTAATCTCAATCCTTTCACGCACAAATAGTTTACTTAGTCAAAGTCAAATGTAACTCATGGCCTACAAAATAGTTTACTTAGTCAAAATCAACAGTAATAAATGCTTACATTTTTCGCGCATAGCAGTTCGTAGCATGACAAATTGCTGGTCCGTTCCTGACATGGCTGCCGTATCCTGCATCAGCTGGTGCTGCAGGATCTCGTCAAGCGCCACCAAAACCAACACCGACACCACTGCCAGAGACCTGATTTATCTGCGCTGCCTGCCCAAACATCTGTGGGGTTTGTTGATTCTGAGCACTCAGTGTCATAATAGCAAACTGCAATTGTGGCTCAACTGGTCCCTTCATCATATTGTAGTAGTCATTCTGCTCAAACAATACCAGGATCAAACAACCAAAGTGGTAAAACACTAATGTTTACTCTTGCTCCCCAGAAAGTGCTTGATCACAAAAGGACCAGAGCAGAGCATTGGAAAAAAGAGAAGGGGAAAACACATAGCAATACCTTGTTTGGAAATTTTGTATTCAAGGTCCAGCAACAGTTACCAGTTCCGGCAACCGCGGCTGCCACTCAGCCAACGATGGTGTGCTTCGCACATACTCAAGTCTGCCCATACAAGAATAGTCATAAACCCAGTGCCATGTGCAATTCCTAATAGATTTAAAGGGAACTCAGTAACATACTAATATAAGTAGCAGAAGGATAATAAATCCATTATATTGTCGCCTTGGTAATCTCTACCACTATTTAATGCACCGCTTGTGAACTTAAGCCACCCCAACATCACAGTTATGAACTCTGCTAAGTACACCAAAATAATTACACCCAGCAGCAACTAACCTTTCAAATAAAAGGACAAGATTTATTCTGGCCTCTTCTTTCTCTTGCTCACTCACATTCAACAGACGAGATTGTTGGAACCAAACCTCATCACTCATCCCATCCCGCCCTCATCCCGCACCCACCCCAGCAGCGCGCAACGCTTGGCCAGGGTTCGATTCCATCCCCGCGCACCTGCTCCCCATTTTCTTCTCCTGGAAAAAAGAAACAGAAATGCTATACAACACACATGTGTTTTAGCACAAAAAAACACATGGATTTTTTTTTGTATCTCTCTCCCTCTCTCTTTCTCACCGGTGACCACCGGCACCGGCGACGGCGACCGGCGAGCTCGCCCCGTCGCCCGCGGCGACGGCGACGGCGGATCTATGATTTATCCTTCTGTAGAAAAAAAATTGTGATCTGTGATCTGTGGAGACTGTTGGTAGAAGAAGGGTGGAGACTGTTGGATCTTAATCTTATGGTAAAAAAAATTGATGCGTTCTGCATAAAACACATGTTGTGTAGTGGGCTGCAAATGACGCAGGAGTAGGGCACGGAAGGGGCGACGACCCTCCCGGCGCTCGGCACGACCGAGAGCGCAGCGGTCGGCGACTCAAAACCCCCATGCGCGACTCCTCCTCTCCCACCCCATCCCCGGCGACGGAAAGATCCGCTAGGACGAGTGGCGACGACCACCAACGCCTCCGCCGTCGGAAGCAGCTACGTCACCCCTTCCGCGCCCCCGTCGAGGGGCTCTAGCCAGATCCAGGGCCTCGCCCCGCTCGCGCTCGACGCCGGGACAGGCAGCGCAGTGTGGGGGATCGGAGCGTGGCGGTCGCCATCCCCGCCGTCGCGGCCGCCATCCTCGCCATCGCGACCGCCATCCCCGCCGTCGCGGCCCCATCCCTGCTGCGCGCTCGTCAGGGTTGCCATACCCCCGAGTCCCCATCCCTGCTGCGCAGCTGTCCGGGATGCCGTCCCCGTTGCGCGTTCGTCGGGATCGATGTAACCCCGAGCTACCATAATCGTCGTCACCACCCCCGTCGTCCCTGCCTCCACCGCCCACGAGCTCAAACAGGAGCAACCCAAGCAGGTTAGGGTTCGAGCCCTTTGCAACCATGTTTCGAAGCTGCCAGGGGCGCGGCCAGGCTCGCGGCCTCCAGGCAGGGGCACGCGGCCAGGCCCGAGGCCTCCAGGCGGGGTGGGGGCCTCCAGGCTAGGTTGGGGCGCGGCCAGGCACACCGGCCTCGCCTCCGACGACGGCAGCAAGCTCAAGATGCTGCTACTCAACTGAGGTTATCCACGCTATTTGCCCTCTTCCTTTCCTGGGACGGAAGCCTGCTCAACTGTCGTATGACCATCGTATCATTTTCTTGCTATTTCTTCTTATTAGCTTGGTAATCTCTCCTGGTTTGCAATCTAATTCACTGGTGTTGAGAACGGATGGGTTGCTTTAGGTTTTAGTAGGTTCTGAGATGTGGTGGGCACCATTTGTGTTTACTCGCCCACATGTCGTTTGATGAAATGTCTCACCTAATAAACAAATAAACAAGTGAGCCTTGTATCTTGGTTTATAGGCCTATCTTACTTTTCTACGGCCCTTAGTACGCACGGTGGCCTCAAAAAAAATTAACAAGTGTCAAGTGTGTGCAATCACACCACTTGATCAACAAAATACAGTAAGAAAATCATATCACAAAAGGGGCGTTGTCCTTTGCTCGTAGCTAGGCAACATGTTGTTTTCTGACAGTTTAAATCATTTGATTTTTAATTTTCTATCCTATTTTTAACAGGAAGTAGAGGTATAGTCTCAGATCAGAGGCTGATTATCTGCTTTATTGGTAGCAAATATATGGATGCAATGTTATCTCATGTTGTAGGCAAAGGACAAGGCCTGTTTCTTTTGGGGGTGCTTCAGTGCTTTTCTACACTTCTGATAATCAGAATATCTGGTCTGTACTACTGCTACTGGCTGATTTAATGTTGTTGTTATGTTATCGATTTGGAGCACATTGTTTCTTATTATTTGCTACGGCCATGACCTCCCACCTCTGCTCAAAATGACATTGGAGATGTCATGAGTCCAGATTTTTTGGTAACCTTTGCATTCTTATATGATAATGTTGTTTGCAGGAGGAAGCTGCCGCGGCCCCTGAGTTTGCCGCAATCACTGATTACCAAGGAGCTGATCAGTGGGGTGGTGACCAGTGGACCTCTGATGTTGCTGTGCCGCCTGTTGCTCCTACTGGTGCTGATTGGGGTGTTGCTCCTGGTATATACTGTTACCTGATCATTTTAGAATTTCCTCATCTTCTTGCTTGCTCCTATTGGTTGGGACCAAGCAACCCAGCCGACTGCCCAAGGCTGGGAGTAGGCATAGTCCATTCTGAGACTTGTCTTCGGCTTAAGTTTCAGTATTTTTTCTGAAGTATGAATGTCCAAAATCTGATGGCATCTTCTATAGCTATGCTTTGCTTTGAACACTTATGTTTGAGGGCTTTCTAGCTGAACCTGTTGTCCAACATTGCCGCTATGATGGAGAGAGCTGCACTGCCAGCGTATTTTTTTGTTACACTTTCCAACTTCCACTGTCATTACAATTTCCAGATCGCCAATGTTCTACCTTCCAACAGAAATCAGCATTGAGTGTGCTGAATTAATTAAGGATTGATGCTCTGTTATCTAGCTAATTAGTTATACCATCAGCAATCTGGACATCAGCAATGTATGACCCAAATAATGTTCTGTATGGGTGACAGCATGTTATATCTGAGATACACAGTATTTTGTAGCAATTCCAATCCTTAGATTATTATGCAACCAAGACAATATTTGTTCATTATTCCTTCTAATATATGATTTGTAACAATTCTGATCCTTACATTATTATTTGTTTATTAAAGTCAAATTATTAGGTGGTCTGTCATGGGGGATAGACGACCAACCCGCCCTGCATTTAGCGACATATCAAACATCATTGGACGGGGTATGTTAGCTGCCATGGTTTCTGGTCAGTTTCTCAGATTATTTTGCGAAACTGTGACACACATTATATACGTGAAGGTGAACCTGCAGATGATGAAGAGAGAGAAAAGAGGGAAGAAAGGAATAGAAAACAACGTGAATACCGCGCACGGAAAAGGGCCGAGGAAACCACCGAACAAAGAGAATAGCGGAATAGAAAGCAACGTGAATACTGTGCAAGGAAAAAAACACTGGCAATACTAACGACTCGTCGACTCCTGATCATGGTATCCGCAATCTGATCATGTATACTATTCTTCTTTGTTTATGCATCGAAATGAGTAACACGCTTAATTTTTATACACCCAGAACCATGTGATGTAGAACCTATATCCGGTTGCACAGATGTTAAAATGACAGAAGCAGTATATTCCACCTTGGCGCCATCTCAGTTGGGTACGTGGTCGCTGTCGATGCAATTGATTATAATTCTATAGGATGACCTATTAGGTTTGTTTCAGAGAAACAATCTCTGTCATTTCTTAAATTAGATGGCTGCAGCAGGCTATGGTGGCGTCAGTATTAGTTCTGCAAAGTTGAGTAAGTCTTAGCTTCTCAGTTCCAGCTCTAAGCAAATGCAAATTGTAAAGATTGAAAACTGGATAAATGGTGGCAACAAAGTTGAAGATGAGGTCCAGGGCTATCTGCAGGTATCTCTAGCTTCCTTTTTTCACTCACTCTGATTCTTTTCCGAAAGTTTTACTATGCAGCTTACAATTGGCTGCAAGTTCAGATCTATATGCAGCAGAAAATTTGTTCTTAGATGGGCCTATAAGAGATTGAAACATTGTACAGACAGAAAATTGGTTAAATGGCTTGCTCTCTGCATATATATGCACATGATATGCTATAGGTTGCTAGCTATTTCTAAATTTGAAGATGGAAGAAGATTTTGCAGCTTCTGAAAATTTAACCATGGGAGAAGATTTTGCAGCAAATGAAAATTTCAGTGAGCCAAGGGTGTAATTTAGCCCATTTGGACTCTGGGGTTTTGTGTGTTTGTGATTTTCACATCTAACCTACTGTAGGACCTTTTTCAGGTTTCGGAAGATCAGCCCAGAGGGTAAGGTGCATGTGTATAACGGTGCTGATGGCAAATGGATTGCTAATTCTGAAGTGATCACCCAAGTCATTGAGTAGAAGTACCCAACGCCGTCTCTGATCACCCCTCAATGTAGTAAGTTCAACTGGTGCTTGTTTCTGAAGATCCTTGCTATATATTTAGCCCTGTAATTTTCATAGGAGTTACCTCCTAAAGGAAAAAAGGAAGTAATGCATTTATCAGGTATATACAGATCATAAGTTTCAGTGAGAAGCAGCTGTACAATCTGTCATGCAATTGATTTTTAGCCTGCAAAATGCTTGTAAATTTATCAGGTAGCTAGAATTGAGAATTATCAGGTAGCTAGAATTTATTTTTAGCCTGCAAAAGGAAGTAATACTTGTTTCATTTGCCTGCAGCTCCAAGAACCATACAGTAGACAGGTGACAACAAATAAGCTTGGTCTTTGTTTCCATTGACGGAATCGGAAGACATCTGAGGTACCTGGGAGACTATGTTGAAGGGTGAAATAGTTGCTAGGAATTATCAAAAGTCGTCAAATGTTTAGTGTAGTTTTGACGTGTTCTTGAGACATGTACATTTGTATGTCTGTGATGTGATTCCCTGTTATTCTATCTACTCTGAACTCATCCATCATGCCACAAGAACTAATGGTTCGTGATGTTAGGAAAGCTGTCCTAACTGTTCAATTGCAACCTTGTCATTTTTCTTTTACATGAAAAAAATTGGTGCTGCATTCAGCTTCCTAACACTTTTGGTTGTTTCCATGAATGTGAAAACATTATGCCTGGAGAACTCCAAGATCTACTTAAGCAATTCAGAACTTATTTGTAGTATGCGAGACATGACTTTATTATGCCTTCTTATGCATGAGTGTATTCCGGATTATATGTATGGTGATATACAATTACGTGCGACTAAAAACTAAGGAAAAAATGTCGTCGTTTAGTTGAAAATGGTTGTTTTCAAGTGCATCCTTAGAATAAAGTCGTGGTGTTAGCACGGGCACTATACTGTTATGGAAAGGAAATAACTCTTGTGGCATAAAAAGGTTAATATGAGAGGACAAAGATGTAGTTCAGCCAGAAGTGCCTCACCAATCCAGTAAAATTACTCTCCTCTCTAAACCTTAGTGAAACACATACATAGAAGGAAAAACTGAGCAGAACTAGTACCATGACGACTGTGATCGGTAGAGTCAACGCTGGACAGTGAAAAAAAAAAACTTACATCCTCATGCGCATGGTGGTGCGCAGCTGGTCCATCACCGGGATGAGGCCAGCCGTATCCTCCACCGGCTGCCCGTTGGCGCCGCTGCGGTGAATCTGCCCCGACATCCTTGACAGGTGAGGGATGCGGTGGTGATGATGGGACGACCGGATCAGCCATACGACGGCAAGCGGCGGCCATGGACGGCAAGCGGGGAGAAGCGGGACGTGGGCGATCTTCCGATCTGGGGCTTGGGGTTTGGCGGAGGCTGAGCAACCGAGGAAGTGAATGTGAAATAGGCGGGGAAAGCACCTGAGGCTTGTCGACCGTGTTCCGTGGACCGACTCTGGGTCTGTCTGCACCCGCTGTGGGTTGGCTCGTCGCGAGCTGCGGGTGGCCCAGGGGAGTGAGCTTCGATAGAGTTTACTCTCTCCTCGTTCCAAATTATATAACTGTAAATCGTGTTTTGATTTTTCTCTCTATATATAATGTTATATTTATAGAGACATATACTATGCCGTCTAAATACATGTATTTAGAAAAATCAAAATAACTAAACATATATATACTACGCTAAATACACTATCTAGAAAAATTAAAATGGCTTATAATTTAGAACGGAGAGGGTAGTTAATTTATGACAACTCTAGAGGTGCAAGCGAACGCTAGACCAGTTGGTCTGGCTATGCGCTTTGCACCTTGCCGGCCAGAGTTCGAACCTCTTTGGGGACGGATTTGTTGGCCGGAGGAAGCACAATTTATCTACGCGTTGAAAAAAATCATCTCGTCTGTTCCACGCCAAAGCACAGGTCTAAGACCAGTTCAGTCTCACGGGAGCTGCGGTGCCGCTGTGTATGGATGGGGCAAAAGTTCGGGGGTTTTCTCGATCTGCATGAGAATTTCTTCTTCTTAAACACAATACTCGAACGGTCTTAGCCCGTGGGTCGAGTTTTTTTTTTTTTTTACGACAACTCTAGAGGTTACCCCTCCGTCAGGTATAATTGCCTGTGCTTGCGCTCTCTACGTAAGATATAGTTGTCTGTGCTCTCTGATTCAGTGTATTGGGCTTTACACGTCTACAGTGACAGAGAGAAGCAGCTTTATTAGAGGTGAAGTATGCAGTGATCCATCCTCACTGGTAAAGAGCGACGCTCACAAAGAGAAAGCTTCAGCTTACTGCCTCTCCTGAACAGAAATACAGAACTAGATAAATCACCACAACCTATGCCCTATTTCATAAATCACCAGAACGAAGGCATCTCACCACCAGAACGAAAATTCACTTTTGGTAAGACACTGGCTGTCGTGGCTCTTGTTTTCTACAGGAATTCAGGTTACATGCCCCGGCTACTGGCAAAAATCCTAGCGTCTGCTCACACACGTCATTTTGCTGTCAATGATGATCGGCTCCAGTATTGCGAACCTACGCTGCTTTGATTCTGGAACCATGAACATTTGTGTGCATGAGTTTAAGAATGCTCTATATATGTAAATTATATGTTCTGATTGTAACGCATGAACCGAGCAGATGCGGCAATTGAGGATTTCCATCAGCTGAACAATCTGAAAAAGCAATGACAGCACGCATCTACACTTCAAAAATCTATGGTACATTACCAAGGTAGCCACCGCCTACTGCACGAATATCCAACAGGTATAACTTCACTCAATTACATCAAGCCAAGTAACAAACAGTCAATGACATCAGCTAAATCACTTCTACGAGGCACAAAAAAACCATTCTGGTGCCGTACATGCTCTATCTCAGCTATAAAACGCGGACTGGACCATGGACCAGTTAGCATCAGGAAAGATTGTACAGATCAGCGTGCTCCAAACTTGTTGAATGCTGTGTCACATCTTGAAGTGCTGCCCAACGGCTCGAACTGGATACAGCATTGAAGCAAAGAGCACCGGACAGTTGCATTTCCCTGCCCAGTTCCTTCACACTAAACCGTGGGCTTAGATGATTTTGTTCCTGATGTCTTCTAGCTTCTTCAGGATCTCACCAGGAGTTCTGTCCAGCTCATCAGCAATCTTCCTCTGCATATCAGCTGGGAGGGAGGGATACTGCTCGCAGAGATCACCATCTATCACATCCTGTAACGGACATCACATCAGTAACAGCATGTTTCAAACTGCATTTGCAGTTCAGCTGTAACAACAAACAAATAAATTAAAGTCATGGGCTAATGTGAATGAGCAACAACCCACATCAGCATGGTTTTCATAAACTCCAACTGATTCCAAATGTAAGTCATTTATGGCATTGATAGTCTACACTCCACAAGGTGAAACTTTGACTGGCAATTTCTATGAAAACAAATTTCAACAGAGATACTATATATTGTGAAATTACTTTTCATGATGAATCTAGTAGCATCAACCTTATGTTGTAAACCTATTTACATTTCCAGCTATGAGTGGTCAAAGTTAAAATTGCTTGACTTAGATCAAATCTAAAACGACCCCCAAGGCAGTAGTAGCTTACATACAAGAAATTAACTGGCTGACAAAAGTCAAGTTCAGTGCAGGTAGTGAAGACCTGTGTTGTCATGACTCATGACATTAAGTAGAACCACTGGACTCTAATTCACTGCAACTACAGGAAGTGAACAATCCGAATATAAATTAAATATATATGCATTAATCGCAAACCAAGGACGTCAATGCCATGCTAGAGGGGCTCATAAGACTTCATCAAGTTACTCAATATGACATGCGAGTTTATACCAAGTCCAGTGGAAATGAATTTTCCATTTGCTAAATTTATGGTGCTGAAGGGCGGGCCTGGTGCAAGCGGTAGAGTCTTACCGCCTGTGACCGGAAGGTCCCGGGTTCGAGTCGCGGTCTTCTCGCATTGCACAGGCGAGGGTGAGGCTTGCCACTGACACCCTTCCCCAAACCCCGCACAGAGCGGGAGCTCTTTGCACTGGGTACACCCTAAATTTATGGTGCTATTCTATATGTGTGCAGTGTGGGAACCATCCATTACCCATGCACTGGGTTCCAATGGTTTTTCAAGGTTAGACTGCTACAAAGTCAAGAGCACAACTAACTATTTGTGCAAGGCTGCCACAAGAATGCTAGATCAGTCTTTTCTCATGCTAACATAATGCACTTGGTGACATTATAGAGTATTAGAATCAGAGTATATATATTGCCTGGTTCACAAATCCAATGCAAGGAACATTTTACCTTCACTGGAAAATAAGCAGATCTGTAAGCCATGTGATCTCTTCCACATAATGGTGGATGCTCCTGGCGGAGATGCATCTCCAAGTGAGAGAAGAAGTCAACATCTTCCCTGGAGGTGAATGCAAGCAGTGCTCCCACACTGCCCATCACAGTCCCATAAATAAGACATTCACCTCCACCAGGAATCAAAGAGGCTTTCTGCAAACATGTTACAACATCACCGACATGAAACTGCACAATCTCGTCAACTTTGTTAGGGGCACCATTTAACTTCCCTTGCTCCCATTTAATCTTGCCTCCAGTTGGGTCTTCTTCAATCTCATCTGAGAGATCCTGAGGAAGACGAGCAAAATATATATTCCCAAACTTATCTGCTCCAGCCATAGTGTCAAAATCTATGTGTTGTGCTGCTGTAAGCCATCTGGGAACACTGTCATCAGCAAATATATAGAGTTGGTTTTCATCTCGTCTGTACTTGCAATAGTGAAATGACTGCAAAAGAAAATGGCACCATACAGAAAGTATATCAGAAATAAAGGAAGCCAAGGGGGATCTGGTGAATGACATGCTACTGCATAAGCTGAACAATGGTCATAAGGAACCCAGTCAATCAATAATAGAGGTAATCGTACAACAAAATATCAGAAAACACAAAGGAAAAAAATATGAAAAATACTCTAGGAGATACAGATACATGTTATATATACAGTATTCTACATGATTCAAGTATGTCAGACAATTCGCTTCAAGCTCCTACACTAGTAAATTGAACAAATCATATGCTGTTAAATCTAATTAAATACAAAAAATGTGTCACATACTTCAAATGAAATCACTGTGAACGCCATAACTAGGTCTAAGGGGTTGACAACTATAACATGTTGTCAACCTTAGAAAGCACATCCATGTGAAAGAACTGACAATCAAGGGAATTCAGCAGAACAGAACGAAGATTGACAGCGTACCTCTTGCATATCACCAACATAGATCCTATCACGGTAGGTATGAATAGACACTATTGTCCTCGGAAAAAGCTTGTTTTCACATTTTCTGAGCAACTTTCTCTTCCCCAGATCATATAGTCTGAGCACTGAACCAACACCTGCAAGTAATCGTCCCTGGAATTGGCACAACGCAAGAGGTACTTCCTCCACTTGTGTCTTGTGTAGAAGTTCAAGTGACCTCCCTTCGTCCACAAACTTATATACGTGGATGAATCCACCAGCAAGGGTCCTCCTTGGCCAGAACTGCAATCCCTTGGCAGTGCCAACAGCCAGTAGAGTTCCATGCTCCTTATCATGGAAATTCACAGTGCAAATACTGACAGCAGCCTCATTTTCCTGCAATTCCAGCAGACAGGTTGTGTCCCTACTCCTTGGATCAAGGATCCTAATGCAGGAAACCCACCTCTCAGATTCAGCCTTTGGATAACCATATTGTTCATCAGGAAACATGTTACCCTCAGCACCATCTTCTCGACCATCACCATTCTCCATTGGATCACCATTATTCGCATTTCCATTCTCCGCTGCACCAGAAGCCTCAAGGCACTCTTTCTTAGCAGCTTCTCGCTCTTCTGCGCTGAACGCACCCTTATCACTCTCAATGACAGCAATATATTTTTTCTTTGGTAGAATCACAAACTTCCTTGGGGTGTAGCGTAGAGGGATAGCCGTCTCATTGAAAGTCTCCCCCAGGCGCTCAATGGTGAAAATACGTAGGGCATCTCCCGCAACAGCAACTACACCTTCTGAGCACTGATCAGAAGAAAATGATGCTGCAGATTCGAGCGTATCACAGGACAATGGTGTCAAGAGAAAATGGCCTTGATGTATATAACCCAGCCAAGGACGGCTGGACAGGCAGAGCATTGCTTGCCTGTGGCTAACTATACAAGGGAATAGCTTTGGAGGTCTCAGGCCAAGGAATCGAGAACGTGTGTCCGATAGCTGACCCGTAACCATGTCGACGTTGGTCCGGAAAAGTACACCATTCTGCAAACCAGCATTGAGGAAAAGATTGGCTGGATAGTCTGCACCATCCTCACCACCAATAGAGGCCTGGACCTCCAAGAATAAAAGTGACTCCGGTGCCGATGATACACTCTGGAGACTTAGAGGCTGAAGGCAATCGTCAGGGTCCAGTGAGAGGATACGGATGGTGTTATCATAGGATCCTACAGCAAGAAATCTTGACCTTTGCCTCCCCTCAGGGACCGGCGCAATGGCCAGGCACGCAACATCACCAGACATGTCCTGCTTCTCCACCTCCATGAGCTGACCAGTCATGTCCATCTCAAAATAGATGAGCTCTCCACCACTAAGAGCGATTACCACCTGGAGACGGTTTGATCCAACCTTTGTAATAGTTTTCTTTCCAGGTGTCCTCCACTCATTGACACGACCATCCTCCCTGATGTGCCGGATGCCATTTGGGTGGACCTGCATCAGAGAGTCCTCACCAAGGAGCGCGACTGCAAGGGAGTGCGTGGTGTCCAGGAACTGGCTGTCACTGACTTCTTCAATGGTCTCACCAATAGAGAGCACAAGTGTTACATTAGTAAAGGACACAACAATGTAAGCATCAAACATGTCATTGATATTCTTCTTGACAGTCCACACAGCAATAGGCTCGGCAGGGAGCATTGATCGGGCCATCTCACTGATGGCAAGGCCAGGCCTCAGGATGCGCAGCGTGGAGCGTGGACCACGGCCACAGGCAGTGAACAACTGGGGTGTTTCCTCGTCAAATAAATTCGCGACACGCATGTCCATGACTGGCATGAGGCTCTCAATCTCATCTATGCGCATGAGGTTCTTCAGTGCCCTTGGCTGAAAGAAAACTGGCTGGAATCCCTCCTCTGTCTCCATCAGTGTTGCAGAAGAGGACTCGACATCCGCATCTCTACCAATATCACGGAACTGGTAAAGTGCATGGTTGCCAAACTCAGAAGCAGCAAAGAGGAAACCAGATCGCAGCACACAGACAGCTGATGTCACTGGTATGGTGTCAAAGTATTTGATCCTGAGCTCACTAACAGTATCCCCACTATGATCAAGGTCAACCTTGAAGATGTCACCATACTCAGTCTGTAGCAGGAAGAAGAACATACTCTTTTGTTTGTGTGTGGCGGCAGCAACAATGAGGACGCCGCGCTCAGCAGGGAGGTCAGCACGGCGTGGAATCACAGCACGAATCTCTGGGTGACCCTGGTTCCGGTACAGCACGAAATTGTCACAGCACACGAGAACCCCGCTCGGACCGTCACCACCACCAGGGACAGTCACGAGAAGATTGGCGCCATTATCAATCGGCTCAGAGACCTTGCGGGAGACATGGTTGAGCCCCAGGTCAAGCTCGTAGAAGGTGAGGAGCTTCTGCGCCTGGTTGGCGGCCTGCCCCGTGGGGTCGCGGTCAGACTCTGCGTACTCGAGCTCGATGGCGGCGAAGACGGGGTTGTCGAACCCGCAGTCGAGCGCGGCGAGGGCGAAGGTGAGGGTGTTGGACTTGTGCGCCTCGAGCGGGGACGAGATGGTGAGGCGCGCGGCGGCGTCGCGGTTGAGGACGTAGACGAGCTTCTGCTTCTCGAGCGCGGCGATGCAGAGCGCGCGGCCCTTAGGGTCGACGGCGAGGAGCTGGCCGGGGACGATGCGGCGGCAGCCCGACTTGCCGAAGGTCTCCTGGTGGACCTTGTCGAGGCGGTTGCGGTCGGGGGAGTACTCGAGGATGACGAGGCGGCCCGAGTCGGAGCCGACGACGAGGTAGTCCTTGTTGGCGCCGGTGAGGCGGAACTGCGCGAGCGAGCGGATGGCGCCGAAGACGTCGACGGAGAGGAGCGTGCGGAGGCGGCCCGTCTCCGGGTCCGGGCGGAGGAGGTCGAGCGTGCTGCCCCGGGCCACGGCGATCTCCTGCGTGGAGCCGGACCCGGACCCGGAGGCGGCCGACTTCTTCGAGTCCCGCCCGCTGAAGCTGCCGATGACGGTGCACACCGCGCCCGTCGCGCGCTGCAGCGTCAGGCTGTAGAGGTACATGGCTGCTGCGGCGAGGCGCCCCTCCTCCTCCGGCGACTGAGGCGGCGGCGGGGTCGGGGTTGGGGGAAGGGTAGGGAGATCTAGGGTTTTAGAGTGGGCGGTGGTGCGGGCGGGCGGCGCTCGAACGGCGGGGAAATTCGGGCGGCTTATCAGATCGGACGGAGGCAGGGCCCGACCGAACCGTGCGGGCCTTGTGGTTGCGGCTCGGTGCCATGCCAGATGCCGCCACGCTGAAGTCCTGAATCCTGACTCCTGACACGCTGAGTTTTTTTTCTTTCTTTCTTTTTCTTTTTGTTTTTTTAAACGATTTTCTTTTTGTTTTTTGCTATATGATTCTGTATTTCTGTATTAAAAACAGGCAACTCATCGAAAATCGAATAAAAGGATATTTTATAGAGAACAAGAGCAGAGCATGAGACTGGCCTAACCAAACAGCAACTTCAAAATTACCCATATTACAACCACATAATACTCTTTTTTTTTCTCGAACACGCAAAATATTTACGTGTCTTTATACTAAAGAAAAAGAAGTTTGTAGTACAACGCTAAAGGGGCGGGCTATAACAGATTTGAATGAAGCTCAAGCCCTCCCTAAAGACCAAAGCACCTAGGCTATTATACTAGGCAGAGACCCATTGCTCGACCTCATGTTTGATTACGGCGAGCAGCTGGTGGAGCTGGGTGGCGGCGCCACAGACCTCTTAATACTCTATTCAGGAGATTGCTCGTATAACCATACCAAATTAGCTTGATATATGGCATCATCCAATTTTAGTGGCTTATCTAGGGTGTTTATTTAAGATAAAAAGATGGTGTGAAATGGTGGTGAAGCGGAATCCGTGTCTTGTGGTACTTAGACAATATCTTTGCAAAAGCAAAAGCATTTTGTTTTTTGATAGATACATTAACTCCCTCGCAAACAAAAATCCACTACCCAATTGTGATCCTTTTTGCGATCGATGATGAAAGGAAAGCAAATTCACAAAACGAATGTTTGGATCTGATCATTGAGGATCTTACTTTTCATAGGTTCAAAATGATATGCGACAATAAGTTACTGTTTTCTTTGTGAATCTACTTATGTGTCCTCGAGGAAGTAACTTAACCACCGCTAGTTATTGTTATTATTACCCAACCGTCCAAACAAACCTTGGCCTTGGAGGAAAGTGGATAAAAAATACGGTTCCGGATGAAATGTTGTAAGAGAAAAACACGGTTTCGGATAAAAAAATAAGCGAATCAAGCTGGGTTCAAGGATACGCGAACGGGCAATACATTTTTAGTTGCAGTATTAGTTGTCACTTATGAGTCTATCTTTTGTTACCTGGGAGGACCGAGCGAGAGCAGCTTTATGGAATATTGGACTTCATTCATTATCTGGGATTAGCATTTTCCAAACGTTTGTGCTAGTCCAATCGGGGTTTCACTTCATTTTTCTTTCAAATTCGCACTGCCTCTTCAGCTTCCCACACATCCGAGAAAACAAAAGGCAGAGCTAGCATTCGCACCTCCGGACGAACGCCAGCGTCCCTGTCCCATGCTGCACTCCGGTTTCTCGTGCTCGGGTCTGCATTTCGCGCACCCATGAGGGGCCCGTGCCGCCCGAACGCTACCTGCGTCGTCAAACCACGCGCAGGTACCGCTCACGCCCCCTTCACTTATCATACGCATTATAACACCTAAACTACTTTTATAATATTCAGATGAAACACTTACAATATACGTCCGAAACAATTAAAACACTTGCACCATACGTCCGAAATAACTAAAACACTTACAACATGCATCTAAAATAATTGCAAAACACCAGGAAAAAAATTGAAAACACGTGTGTAGCCATTGCAAACATATGCAAACATCAAGTAAAACACTTGCAACATATGTATGAAAACACTTGAAACACTTACATATATATGCAACATCATAATCTAGTTTTGCAATATCCAAATGAAATACTTGCAACATACATCTAAACACAGATGAAATGTTTGGCATATACATCTGAAGCATACGTATATAGCACATTGCAACATATACAGCATCTCGATCTACTTTTGCAAGATTCTTATAAAACACTTACAACATACATCTAAAACATCTGAAACGTTTGAAATGTATACTTACAATATCCATTGTACCTCTGAAAGCATCTAGACTCCTAATTGGGTTTCGGTGATTAATGATGATACAAGACTACTATGACTAACGTATGTTTTACAGAGATAATTTAAGTTAGATCATGATAATGGTAATTGATTGGGCAATTATAGTTTTCATGCCTCAGTCGATAGAATTCATTTCGGTTTTTAAAGTATGGACGATAAGGTTAAGGACGACTAGTTCTAAGTGTCATTTAAAGTTACAAGCCGGAAGGGTCTGCTCGATAGAGCTGTAGATCCGCCTGGCTTCAACGTAGGAGTGGTCGATTCTGCGTACTCCTCCCGAGACGTGCCAGTCAATTTGACCCTATAATTGATAATAAGAGAAAATTTATCAATAATTTAAAGTGAAATGTGTTGGTGTTGCCAGACAGTTCCGAATGTACGGCTCTGAGAGCCGATGTGAAAGGAGATCGACTAAATAGCCGATTCCAGCATACTCATAAGAATAAATCAGTTAAAACTCATAGAATTATAGAAGGAAAATTAGTTATCATTCAGGATGAACATCGTTATTTAGACAAATATTAGTCAATGGCAATAGGATGTTAACACTAATCAGTTTATGCTAAGCCAATAACTATAAGTAACCGAATCTCTTTTTATATAAAAGAAACAGTTCATCATCATTTAATCATTTAATAGAGATAGATCTAATAAGCATATTAGATCTTATCTATCGCTATGACCAGTGGGGCATGAGGCAGAATCATGCAGGCCATAGAAATAATAATAGATTTGACGATCCTAACTTATTACTAATATTAGTGGGGTATGAGGCAGAATCAAGCAGGCCGTAACACAATAATAAGATCATGTGGCTAACATATCTTTCAATCTACCCTTACTTCAACGGTCTCGTGACGTGAACTGTATATGTGAAAACACTCGATATCGGCTAAAACAGCCGATTTAGGCATAACGCACAATTAAGGTCATGCCCTGTCAGGAACATATCTACCAAATAATGGTCTCCGCTCCACGGTGTTAACAGTGGGGTGTGAGGCAGAATCATACAGGCTGTGATAACAGGCCATGGAATGATTTTCGTTAGTCGATAGATCTATTTAAGATCAGGCATGCCTTAACCGCACACTATGTACAATTAAGATTGACATAAAATAGTCGATAAAACATAACTTATCGTTTAAGGTGCAGATTATATCAGTTTAGATTAATAAACGATAGGCTAAACAGGATATAAGACCGATCTAGATCAATCCTAATCGGGCAAAGTGATATTGCTGTAATTAAATAAATAATAAAAACAATAAGTAATATAGGTAACTTAATGAATCTATCCGAAGAACGTCACTCTGAAATAGAGACGATAACTTGACCTTAATCTAGTTCGAGCAGTGGAGGTCGACCAGATCGATGCAACCGTACTTAAACTAGATAAGAGTCGATAACTAGCTTATACCAGAGTTGCAGTGGAGATCGACCGGATTGATGCAGCCGTACGAACAGAAGTATAAGCCATGATGGTACTTATAGACAAGCCAGAGGTCGGCCGAACCGATACAACCTAGCTCGCTGAAGAACTCGTCGAGATCTACTCTACTCCTACTCCTAAGGGGTGGCCAAAGCCAAAAAAGTAAGTAACTTGTATTTGATTGATTGGTTGTCCTCTTAGCCGGGTTCAATATTTATACCCGGAGCCTAAAAATGAATCCTACTCGAGCACGACTCATTACAATCTTCGGCATAAAAAGAAATTTTTCCTATTTTAAGATAACTTGGACCCTAATCTTTTCCTTTTTGTAGAGTCCGATATATAGTTTCCTAGTGCCAACCATAGCTCATCATCGTTACCTACTGACGTCATTCAAAGAGATCTGATTCCAGAGTCGTATTTGAATCAACTGATATCGATCCTTACGCAATCGACTCCTTGATTGGCATAATCCTGGAAGCCTTCGAATTCCCGTGCCCTTCTCTCAAATTTTGGTGTAAACACATACCCCTCAATTTTGGTATAAAAGTGATTTTATTCTAAAATTTCTATTTATCCGTTTACCACACCGCAACCGTTCTATTCCGAGATATACACATGATTTCTGACTTCCCGGCCCATGTTTTATATAATATCCCAATAATACCTCTTCCAACTCACTTGGTCTGTTTGTTTTTTCCCTTTTTTCTTGAGCAAATCTTAATATCTAACGTTGTTATCGTCAAGGCCTCAAACCCTAGCAAATTCTCTATTCTATCAAGCCGTTATTCAAGCGTTCTTCATCAAATTCAAATCTACTTTGGCTTTAATGGCGACCGGCGACCACATCCCTGAGGTATGCCTTCCAAGTTTCTCATTCTCCAAGTACCGGTCGCTACCCTGCATTTCTTTTCTCCTTAAATTTGTTTCATCCGATTTCTAGGAAATGAGGAATAAAATCTTGATTCCATCTGTTGTTATTTTTAATGTCTATTTTATTGGGCCTATAGGTGACCCTAATCCATCTGATTTCATCTGTCAAGAAACCAACCAAATCTCCTTTAAATAGTCGGTAGTGGATTCGTCCTCCTGGAATATCAAAACCCCCATCAGAAACTAGCCTAAAATGCTCAAGGGGTGGAGAAATTGGTTTCGTAGGGTATCCGAGAAAAAGGGCGGAGGTTAGGAGGTGTATGATTTGTATCAATGTTTGACACTCATTGTTCGGGATGGTGAGGAATGATTCACTCTTGATTTCCGCATCTTACTTCTGGTCTAATGCTCTGAATACTTTCGTCTTTGGTCACGACCTGATGACCATTGCCTAGGCCGATGTTTACATGTTGACCCGCCTTAGAATAACTGGATCAATGCAGCCTTATGAATACTTGAGTGCTGGTTCCAAGAAATTAGCCAAAATATCAGACTACTCAGGATGGGCAAGTTATATTCTAAACCATATTGGAGACGAATCAACTGTTAGTGAGAGGGAATACGTGGCCTTTCTGAATGTGTGGTTGGAGAGATTCATCTTCTGTAGGTCATCTTGTGGTCTAACTTATAATCATAAGCTCATGGCAGAGCACCTGGCAGTAGATAAGGATATCTCTCTTGGAAAGTATCTACTAGGGGCTGCTTATCATCTAATGTACCAGGTAGCTACCCAGTTATTGAAGAACGAACCGGTGCATACCATTAGTGGCCCTTGGTGGTTGATACAACTATGGCTCAACCTATACATGCATAAGATCGTAAGGCTTGATCTCAAAAGCCTGAGTTTCCCTTCTTTCAACTTTGATGAGGAATATAGAGGCGAGGAAGGAAGAACCCGTCAGTGCATGAGCTATGGTGAGGCTTCATCGACCATAACAATTGATATTGACATTGGCTATCTCTTTAAAAAGTTTTATAAAGGGTTTGATGTAGACACCCTGACTTGGCTACCAGATGATGAAGATGAGAACAATGAGCTGATCTTTCTATTCAAATTTTGATTTGAATCAGGCTGTTCGGATGAGACGACGGCTGCAATATTTAACTCCTTCATTAAGCCTTGCGTTCTTCCAGCCAAATTCCATCATGGTCGTGGCAAAATGGCCATAGGCTCCTTCCTTTCAGGCAACCTTCCAACTTATGAGTTCTATAATCCATGCTTCATAGGCCACCAATTTGGTTTTGGTCAACTTCCCCCTCAATTGTTCTTCAAAGACACACTAAAGCCAAGAGAAGATATCAATGAGGTGATAGAAGCCTCCAGAGTCTTTCAATTGGGATCAGATCTCCCTTCCCTTTGCATGTACGACTAGACCAGAGTCAGTCTCTCTTCCATTCTCTTTGAGTCCTGGTGGCAAGAATGGCACTCCCATCTTTTCTGTGGATTGGTCCACCCTTTTATGCATAGCTCTGGATGAGGAATTTGCTTCTAATAGAGAGGTAACTTATCATCTCTTTCTTAGGAATCTATTCGATGAATCTTCTTGCTAACTATTCTAGCCGATCTTTTCAGGACATTGAATTCAATCCTCTAGGCTTGGATAAGAAGGGGCACGCTATAGATTATCAGTCACCATGGCAAGTCTCAAGAATAGGATTAGTCATACCTTCATTGAAGAAATTGATGAAAACTCATGCTGCCCCCACGATTGTGATTTATCAATCTACAAAATGCAAGGTAGTCCAAGGGACAACCCAGAAAGCCGTTACTAGAAAGAGACTTCATAGGATGAGATCATCAGCTGCTCAGGTAAACAATTCATATTCTTCTCGAACTGATATTCAACCTATAATCCCATTCCTTCATAGTTATCGAGCATTGCGTCCTAATCTACTCTAGGCACGGAGCTGCTATCTCAGGCGTTTGGTTCAGCACCAACTAAACCTTCATCGGCTGATCCTCAAGAGGAGCCAATTTCAGTTGGAATAACCGATGCTTCCATGACAACAAAAAATGTGAGTTTTATCCTTGATGCTCATCAGAGTATTTTCTTTAACTTCTTGATTTACTGAGTCCTTCACCTGACTCCTTACCATGCCAGATACATTTTGAAAAAACACTTGTGCGAGAGTAGGAGCCTGACAATCCACTTAATGATCCTATCGACGTTGAGGGTGATTCTGTTGCCATCGACACCTAGACTATTGATTTTCCAGTTCGGCATACAACTGATGGTAAGGAAGTTACATATTCCTTTTATCATTCTACAATAATCATGAACTAAAAATTTTCCTTGATATTGCAGATACCAACATTGAAAGCTTAGAGCCGATTCAACCAGATGTTATAGGTGCATCATCGACTCCTCCTCCTCTTCGGATAGAGGCTACTACAGAGAAGGTATTGTAGTCCTTTTCACCATATATTCTACTATGAAATGATTCAAACCTCCTAACCAAGATTTTCTTATATACAGGCACTTAACCTTCCAGCTCTAAGCTACTCTTTCAATCTTGAGGAGTATCTTGATGAAGATGAAATTAGCTCATCAGCTACCTCCTCTAAGGAAGCTCTATCAGAAGAGACCAGAAATCAGCTAAGAGACATATTATCAATGTTTAAGAAGAATATAGCCGATTTGGTCCAAGACACCAATTCAATACGAAGAGTCTTCTTAGCTATTAAGGGTAATCCATCCCCAGTCCTCTCTAGAGTTTTATCACCTTTATCCAATTTTGAAGATCAGGCCCTAAAGGTGAAAAAGGCTCAGAGGAATCTGTCCGACCATAAAACTTTATTGGCCAAGGGGAATTCTAATAGGCACGAGACCAAAGAGCTAACACAGCTAATTGATCATTTGAAGAACTCCTCCCTCAGCATCAACCCAGAGTTGTCTCAACTAGAAGTCAAGTGTGCAGAACTCAAGAGGGAGCTAGAAAATGTGAAGGCTGCTATTGATTGTCATAAGTCCATCCTAGCTCAAATACCTGATGCCAACAAACAAAAGAAACAGGAACTGTTGGCCAAAGTCAGAGAAGGTAGAGCCATTCAGAGTAGCCTCGAGAACATTCCTAGATCAGCCAAAGAAGATAAGCAATAGATCATAGAAGTTGATGCTATCTGGCTAGAAGTGTTGAAGGTAATCCAGGATGTTCTAGATTTGTAATTCGTGTATCAACATATGTCTCGTGTAGAATCAATGACAATCCTACTTTCCATTGCCTCGATGTACTCCATGTTTCGGCTAGAGAGCCGATTTGAAAATAGCGGATTCCAGACTCCCGATATTAATCTAATTAGGTCTGAAAACACGACCTTTATTAACAAGAGAACCCCCTCAATCTTCTATCCTTAGTCACCCAGCGCCGTATTCTCTTCGGTATTAGTGAGGTGGTGCTTCGTCTTCTATTAATTGCGGTTGCCTTTTACACATCCCGAGGCATCCACCTCTTCGCTCCATGGCTTCAAATACCAGCCAAAGGCTCTGGCCTCGAACACATCTACACTCACAGCCGCTCCTGTTCATTTGCACTTCTCCGCCCTCACAAAACTCTATAGCAGCCTTCCTCCCTTCTTATTGATCCAATCAACTTCATGGCCAACGAGGACAACCACGGTAAGCGTGTGGCGGAGGAGGTATCGAAGGAGAATATGCCAGCGAGTCAACGCCTTCGATGCATGAGGTGAGATCGACATCTTCTATTTGTGATGATGGACTATTCTAATTTGTCTATAGATTCATTTTGAACGACAGTCTTCGTCCTCTTCCTAGGGTCGGCGAGCCCTCTGACACTGCATCTTCTGCGATGGCCTCATCGTCGGATTCCTCCGACTCATACAACGGCGACGATGCCCAGTGTTTCCTCCAAGAGCGGAGGGCGGCTCAGAACCGTTATTCCAAGGCGACTTGGGAAAATGGCTAGCTCGAGATCCACCTTAGGGTTTCTTAGGCTACCCTCCATGCTACCAAGGAGGAGGCTAGTGTCATTCGAGCACGGCTGGCCGAGTCTGACGCCATGGTGGTGGGTAAGACGAACTTCAGGAATGCCTCTATTCTGATTTCCATTGTCTTTATCTTGATAGCTCTTCTATTTCCTATGATCGCTAGCCCTGATGGTGAAGTTGGAGTCCCTCCAACTGGCGGCAAACATGGCTGTGGACGCCATCAATGCTTGGGGTCCCCTCATCAACACTCGCCTCCATGACATTTTGGCCCACGTTCAGGAGATTGCCCTCTACGACATTCATCATGGCGCGGTGGTGGCACTAACCGCGTGAAGGGTCGAGATGGCGACTAGAGGGGGGGTGAATAGTCTTTTCTAAAACTTAATTGCGTCGACTAACCGATAAAAATGCGGAATTAAAACTATCGGTCTAGCCAAGACTATACCCCACTCTATATGTTCACTAGCACCTTGCAAAGATAACAATTATGTAACAAAGGTGCCGGGCTAGTTAGAGCTCTCCTAAACAATTCTAGGAGCAAGGTTACACAAACCTATGCCACTAGTACTTTAAGCGACAAGGGAGCTCCTACACATGCTAGTAAGCAAAAGCACAAAGCCAACTAAGCTCACTAGCAATGCTCAATAACAAGGCAACCAATGCCTAATTAGAGAGCGCAAATACTTAGCTACACAAACTAAGCAATGTGACTAACAAGGTTACTAAAACCAAATTAGTCACGCAAGGGAGCAACTTCTATGCTACACAAGCAAAAAGGTAATTAGCAAGCTACATAAGCTATCTAATTACAAGAGCAACTACACAAGCTTAATATGTATAAAAGTAATTGCAAGCTTGTGTAACGGGGATGCAAACCAACAGGAAGAATAAGGCTGACACGATGATTTTTCTCCCGAGGTTCACGTGTTTGCCAACACGCTAGTCCCCGTTGTGTCGACCGCTCACTTGGTGGTTCGGCGGCTAATTAGCATCACCCGCTAAGCCCGCACGTCGGGCACCGCAAGAACCTACCCCTTGAGTGAGGGTAGCTCAATGACACGCTTTACTAGAGTTGCTCTTCGCGGCTCCCGTGGGGCGAGCACAATGCCCCTCGCAAGCACTTCTCCGGAGCGCCGCACAAGCTTCTTGCGGGCTTCGACGGAGACCACCACCAAGCCGTCTAGGAGGTGGCAACCTCCAAGAGTAACAAGCACCACCGGCTTGCAACTCGATCACCTAGTGCCACTCAATGCAACCTCACGATGCAATCGCACTAGAATCGCTCACTCACACAATCGAATGATCACTATCAAGTATATGTGTGATGGAGGGCTCCCAAGCACTCACAAGCATGGACACTAAGTCCCTTGAGGTGCTCCACCCCAGCCATGGCCGAAGGCCACTTCTATTTATAGCCCCAGGGGCTAAACTAGCCGTTACCCCTTCACTGGGCAACGGTCGGGCCGACCGGACGCTCCGGTCGTGTTGACCGGACGCTGGACCCCAGCGTCCGGTCGCTCGCAGACGACCACGTGTCCCGGTTCCAACGGTCACTTGACCTGACCGGATGCAGTAGCTTTCAACTGACCGGACGCTGGACCCTCAGCGTCCGGTCGTTTCTAGTAAGCTCCTGAGCATGACCGGACGCGTCCGGTCGAACGCGATCGGACACAGCCAGCGTCCGGTCATACTCTAGTTACTGCGTCACCGTACGTCAGCCTGACCGGACACAGCCTTACAGTGTCCGGTGCATTCAGATCCAGCGTCCGGTCAGTTGACCGACGCCGGCATCTTTGCGACCAACTCGTTTTCACTTCTAACTTCTTCACCCTTGCACCAATGTGCTAACCACCAGAATTTGCATCCGGCGCAATAGAAAATAGGCATTCCATTTTCTCGAAAGCGCCGAATGTGCCAACACCACCAAGTGTACACCACCATGTGTTTGTGTGTTAGCATTTTCACAATCATTTCCCAAAGGATGTTAGCCACTCAACTTGCCACGCCATTCGATCCTAGCGACAATGCAAAGTTAGATCACTCGAGTGGCACTAGATGACCGATATGCAAACAAGTTTGCCCCTCTTGATAGTACGGCCATCTATCCTAAACCCGATCATAAACTTCTCTACACACCTATGACCGGTGAAATGAAATGCCCTAGGTTATACCTTTGCCTTGCGCATTCCATTCCATCTTCTCCAATGTCGATGCAACACATGCACCAACACGATCAACAATGATATGATCCACTTCATATCATCACATGATCATATTGGTTCATCGATCTTGACTCTACTTGCTCTTCACCATTGCCATCGTCCATCAGCGCCAAGTCTTGCTCAAGCTTCATCGCCACACGGTCCATCACTCCAAAGCCTTCGACTTGCCCTTCACGCTTGCAACCGGTCCATCAAGCCAAGTATTGTCTTGATCTTCTCCACCTTGATCACATGACTCAATGTCATGTCTCATGTGCAATAAGCTCCTTCATCATCACATGTGTGAGCTTTGCAACATCTCCAAGCCATTTTCACCTTCATGGCATATGTTGCTCACACACATGTACCTATGGACTAATCACCTGTGTATCTCACATAAACACAATTAGTCCACCTAAGTTGTCACTCAATTACCAAAACCAAACAAGGACCTTTCACCGCGGCATAAGTCTAGACCGGGTATGAGCTCCATGCCATGGAGACTGGCTTCCCGATGGGCAACGGCCCTAAGGAGCATGAGGATCTGCTTGAAGAGTTTGTCGTTGCAGCGGGGGCCATTGTGGACATCACATCCACTCAAGATGTGGTGAACAAGGTCTTTGACTAGTTTGTATCTAGGGCGAATTGATGAACAAAGTCTCTTGCTCTTCCACGAATGTGTCTCAGTGCAATGCCCTTGTATATGTCATGATTGTCTTTGTTTTTTGTTTTTGCTCTATAGGCAATACATACCATATCGGCTTTCACATCTTCAAGCTTATTTTTTGAACTAAAGGCGATACCTTTGTGGTACCGGCTATTAAAGCCGATGACTAAATGAATTGGCTATCGAGTGTTGATCAAACGCTAGGATAATATCCCTTCAAATATTTTTCATCGATCGCTATTGATAGGCTGCACCATAACTTTTCAGACCAAAGGTTACATGATCGATCCATCCAAGCCAAGCATCTCATGAAACAAAACTTCCCTTAATAGATCTATCAACTCTGAATTGCACTTATGAGTTGACTTAGCGTTCATATGCATCGGCCTAAGCTTATCTCCAGGACCAATGCTTATTCTTTCTTAATCTAATGGCCGACGTGAAGCCGTGACTATTTACTAAAACAAACTCTCAGAGTCGATTGTTTAGATTGGCTGTTGGCTTTCATTGCTGATTTTAATAAAGCCTCCTTCCCATAATTTGCCAGAAAAGCATTCAAAGTCTGCTAGCTCCCAAAAGACTGGATCAGCTATTGTGATACTCACAGACTCATCAGCGTGAACCAGTTTGACATCATCTCCATGCCATTGAATCAAACACGGATGCATGGTTGATGGCACACAATAGTTTGCATGAATCCAATCATGACTAAGGAGTAAACTGTATGCCCCTTTTCCATCGATGATGAAGAATATGGTGAGGAGAGTCTTACTCCCGATTGTTAGTTTGACGTTCATTGCCCCTCGGGTCTTAGACGTATTACCTCTAAAGTCCTTATGCATCATGTCGGTTTCAATCAAATCTCCCGATCCCTTGCAAAGTTTACAAAAAGTTGTGTAAGGCATGAGATTGACAGAAGCACCTCCGTCCACCAACATCTTGTTCATCGGCTTTCCATCAACAAAACTTTTTACATATAAAGCCTTTAAGTGACGATGCTTGACTGGTTTATTAAATATCACCTACTGTATAACTATCAACTTGGCAACTATCTCCTTATACTTTGATTCATTAAAATCTAAGTAAACTTCTTGATCTACTGGAGCTGTAAACTCTGATGGCAATAGAAATACCATTTGAATTTTAGCCGATGGTTGTCTTCTATCGGCTGTTTGCTTAGCACACCATACTTGAGGTTTACCAGATGCCTAAGTCTATTCCAACTCCCTCTTCCTTAGGTGTTACACTCTTCGTTTCTGGCTTCTTGTCAAACCTCCTAGACACCATTGGCCTTCCTGCCAAACACATTCTTCTTCATTACTTTCATAATCAGCCCAGTTTTGATCAATAACTCATTTTTCCAAGCCGATCATGAACACTTCCATTTTTTAAGCACCGATCCATGTTATTATGATGATACACATCTTGAGCATGGATAGACCGGTGGTTGGCTTGAGATTGCCTAAACTCCCAATATTGATCGCTATACTCTGGGCAATTATTTCTGGTAGGCAATTTCAAATCTTCGTTCAAGCAATGTCTGAAGAAAGGACAATTCCAATATGATTTAGCTTGCTTTCTTTCATATCTCTCTTTTCTTATTAACGCTGGTATTCTTGCTCTTCTAACCAATGCCGATAATCCTTTTCCTTTTACCATTGCCATTTATTTAGTAAAACTCTAGATGTAACCCACGGCTTTGTCGCCCCATCCTTTGATGTTTCTCCTTGCTCATATAGGTCTTTTGCTTGTCGTGACGTCTTTTAATTTCTATGTATTCGTCAGTCGATATTTGCATCTCGAGATTGACTATTCTAGTTTCTCTTGATTTGATTGATGTTAGGACCTTAGTCTTTCCTTTGAGCAGACTAGCATCGACCATGTTTTGATCTCCTAGGAAAAGATTATCGTCAACTTTCATCTTCCGAGGCGTATCAAATTTGAGCCTCCCTTGTTGAATAGCCCTCTGTATATGCTACGGAAAAAACTCTGCATTCATTAGTAGAATGAGACGTAGCGTTATGGAACTTGCAGAACCTCTTATTTTTCAATTGATCAGGGGGAAACATAACATCATTATCGGGCACTTGATATGTCCCTTCTCAAGCAAGAAATCGAAGAGCTTGTCTGATTTTGTGACGTCAAAGTCATAGCTCTCCTATGGTACTCTTCTAGAATCGGGTATCTCTGCGCATACTCTAGAATTGGCTATTGAGTGCTGCCACTCATTGAGACAATTAATCCAAGTTGTCAAATTCTTGTCCCAGCAGCTTTTCTTTCCATGTTGGCAGCATCCCTTGAACGACCAAAGTAGCTAGCTAATCATCAGCCAAGTTTAATGAGAAGCACAAATTCCTAATCTCTCAAAACCTCTAAAGAAACTCAGTACCTAATTCGTTAGTTCTCTACCTTATAGTTGTCAAATTGGTAATCTTCATTTCTCTAGTTCCAGTATAAAAATATGTATGAAATTTCTTCTCCAGGTCAGCCTAATTGGCGATGGAGTTGACTGGCAGTGATGAAAATCAAGTGAAGACTGGCCCTGATAGGGACAAGGAGAAGAAACAAACTCGATGAGCCTCTTCAACGGATGCTTCACCCAACTGTGTAAGATACCGACTGACTTGTTCTATTGTGCTTGTGCTGTCTTGGCCAGTGAACTTAGCAAACTCTAGGAGCCTGTAATTTGTAGGAAGAGCGATCAAATCATACCATTCTGGATATGGGCATTTGTACGAGAAGGTCAGCCCTTTTGGCTTCAGACTAAACTGATTCTTCATCATCTCGGTCACCTTTAGCAACAACTCATCAGCATGTGAATTTAGATTTCTCTGCACTTTTCTGACCTATCTATAGATTGAAATCCCATGTGTCTTGATACCCTAGATTCAAAACCATGTGAAGGGTGTTATAATCTATGCCATAATGATACCCCTGTGAAATCTCTATCTGCCAGGTCTTTTGCTGGTTTGCTACTTGAAGTCTCTGATTGTAGATGTGAGGATCTATATCTCTATGGATTCTTTGAATTGATGGTGCTATTTTTTGAGCTGGTGACGGCATGTGGCCTGATGTGCCAAAATTAATCATTTGGTTCTGACCTTGCCCCGTCGGCTATTGCACATTCTGCACTGACGATCCAAGATTATACTGTATCTAATTCGTATTAGTACCTAGAGCTTGCTCTGATGAACTATGAACTACCTAGACATCATCATTAGCAGCTGGTGCTGCTTCTTGATGGCTGGTACCGACTTGATTAGTCCCCTAGATCGACGGATGTGGAATGTTGTAATAAGCCAGCCTAACCTGATCAAATAGAAACCCATGAAACACCTCCTTCATGGTGTTGTGAAATATGTTCAAGAAAATTTTATTATGGTTTGATATGGCATCATGAATAGATTTGTTTATAGCTTACATGAAGAAACGCCTATCTTTAGTCTCATCTGCATCTGTCTGCCTAAGCAACAGAACTCTTGGTAGTGGATATTTCTAAACAATTATATTGTCACGTGTTTTGGTGTAGGACAACAAACACTTATTCTAAAATTCTTCTATAGCTTTGCTGATGACATCTTTATCTCTATCAGGTAGGTCTTCATAAGGTACCATAAGGATGTTGTTGTTATTGTAAGCCACCATGACGATTGTGGGGTCCCACCGGGCGTGCCAGAACGTGTTGGCACAAAAATTGGTCTCGTGCCGGGCACACGAGCAAGCCAGAAGGGTCTGCTCGATGGAGCTATAGATCCGCCTGGCTTTAATACAGGGGTGGTCGATCCTGCATACTCCTCCTAAGACGTGCCAGTCAATTTGACCCAGCAATTAACGAGGAGAGAAAGTTTATCAATAATTTAAAGCGGAACATGCCGGTGTTGCCAGACAGTTCCGAATGTACAGCTCTGAGAGCCGATGTGAAAGTAGATCGACTAAATAGCCAATTCCAGCATACTCATAAGAATAAATCAGTTAAAGCTCATGGAATTATAGAAGGAAAATTCAGTTATCATTCAGGATGAACATCGTTATTTAGACAAATATTAGTCAATGGCAATAGGATGTTAACATTAATCAGTTTATGCTAAGCCAATGACTGCAAGTAACCAAATCCCTTTTTATATAAAAGAAATAGCTCATCATCATTTAACTATTTAATAGAGATAGATCTAATGAACATATTAGATCTCATCTATCGCTATGGCCAGTGGGGCATGAGGCAGAATCATGCAGGCCGTAGAAACAACAATAGATTTGATGACCCTAACTTATTACTAATATTAGTGGGGCATGAGGCAGAATCAAGCAGGCCATAACACAGTAATAAGATCATGGGGCTAACATATCTTTCAATCTACCCTTACTTCAACGGTCTCTTGACGTGAACTGTATATATGTGAAAACACTCGATATCGGCTAAAACAACCGATTCAGGCATAGCGCACAATTAAGGTCATGCCCTATCAGGAACATATCTACCAAATAATGGTCTTCGCTCCACGGTGTTAACAGTGGGGTGTGAGGTAGAATCATATAGGCCATGATAACGGGCCATGGAACGATTTTCATTAGCCGATAGATCTATTTAAGACCAAGCATGCCTTAACCGCACACTATGCATGATTAAGATTGACATAAAATAGTCGATAAAACATAACTTATCGTTTAAGGTGTAGATTAGATCAGTTTAGATTAATAAACGATAGGCTAAACAGGATATAAGACCGATCTAGATCAATCCCAATCGGGCAAAGTGATATTGCTATAATTAAATAAATAATGAAAGCAATAAGCAATATCGGTAACTTAATGAATCTATCCGAAGGATGCCACCCTTAGATAGAGACGATAACTTGACCTTAATCTAGTTCGAGCAGTGGAGGTTGACCGGATCGATGCAACCGTACTTAAACTAGATAAGAGTCAATAACTAGCTTATACTAGAGTCACAGTGGAGGTCGACCGGATTGATGCAGCCATACGAATAGAAGTATAAGCCATGATGATACTTACAGAGAGGCTTTTTCTTGACCAGACGTGTTCGGTTGGTGCTGACCGGACACTGGTCAGAGTCTGGTCAGAGCTTAATGGCTCTCTCTAATACAGTGGCAGATATAACTGACTGGAGCATCTGGTCACCCTGACCAGAGCATCCGGTCAGCCCACAAAGTGATGACTCAGCCTCCAAACGTTATGTTTTAAATTAGGGGGTATAAATACTTACTCCACTCATCCATGGGAGGTCTCTTGCCTATTTGTTCAGCTAAGAAACACCTTTAGAGTGCAATGGAGAGCAAGAGACTAGTGGGGTGATTGAGATTTGATAATCCAAGATTAAGGACCTCATTAGTGTATAGAAAGTAGCAAGTGTGCATCCACCTTTCTCATTAGGCTTGTCTTGGTCAAGTGAGAGTTTGTGCTTGTTACTCTTAGTGATCGTCATCACCTAGATGGCTCGGTGGTGATTGAAAGCTTGGTGATCATCCGGCGGAACTTGTGGATGACCTAAGTCATGTTGTGAGCGGTTGTGGGAGATTCACAGCGACGGAGTGTCAAAGAATCAGCCCGTAGAGAGCACTTGATCCTTGCGTGGATCAAGGGGGAGCTACACCCTTGCACAGGTGCTCCAACGAGGACTAGTGGGGAGTGGCGACTCTCCGATACCTCAAAAAAACATCGTTGTGTTCCTTTTCTTCTCTTTACATTGAGCATTTACATTTGAGCAATTCATTTCATGTCTTTATATTCCTAGAATTGACATGCTAGAGTAGGATTAGAACCTAGGGTGCAAAACTTTTGTATGAGAGAATAATAGAAACACATTCTAGGTACAAGGGGTGAAATGGGCTAAGTGTAGGGCTTAATTATTGCAAAAATTTAGAATTATCCCAATTCACCTCCCTTCTTGGGCATCTTGATCCTTTCAATTGGGATCAGAGCCTCATGCTCCCTAAATTAGGCTTAACGACCTAGGGCAAGATGTCCCGCGGGGATGGACCCCCTCCTATCTTTGAGGGAGGTGATTTTCCTTATTGGAAAGTTCGCATGGAGGCATACCTAGAGGCTTTAGATGTTGGAGTTCTTAGAGCGGCTTCACAAGGCTTTCCAAAACCTAAGGATCCCGCCAACCTTCAAGGAGATGAGGTTAACTACAAGAAGTGGAATGCAAAGGCTACAAACACCTTCTTTAGAGGCCTTTGCAAGGATGTTTTTAACCGTGTGCGGAACCACAAAGACGCCCATGCATTATGGTTGGATATTTGTGCGCTCCATGAGGGAACCAAGAGTGAGCGTGAGGAACACTACCACCTTGTGATGAAAAAGCTTAATTCATTTGAGATGCTTCCTAGAGAAAGTGCCAATGAGATGTATTCACGCTTAAATGTTCTTATAGGGGAAGTCAATGGGCTTGGACTCACACAAATGCAACCCTCTGATGTTGTAAGAAAGATCTTGAGTGTCCTCCCCATTGACAAATATGGGCATATTATGACGGTGCTTCATCAAGGTGATCTTTCCACCGCTACACCAACTTAAATATTGGGGAAGATCAATGCACATGAGATGTACATGCACATCACTCCACAAGATGGCTCTTCTTCCACCAAGAAGAAAGATTTGGCATTCAAGGCTAGCTAAGAAAAAAGGGGCAAAGCAAGAGTTGATCATGATAGCTCAAGTGATGATAAGATTGATGATGCAAGTCTTTCTCTCATGGTGAGAAGAACTGCCAAGATGCTCAAGAAGCTAAACAAGAATGGTGTCATGTTTGATGACAAGAAGAAGAAATTCTTCACTAGTAATAGAAGGAAACCCATCTCCAAAATAGATTGTTATAATTGTGGAGAACTTGGTCATCTAGCTCATCAATGCCCTAAACCCAAGAAAGACAAGTACAAGAAGTACAAGGGCACGAAAGATGACTCAAGTGATGTAGATGATGATGAGAAGAAGAAGAACAAGCCACACACAAGGGCAAGAAAGATGACTCAAGTGATGAAGATGATGATGAGAAGAAGAAGAACAAGCCACACAAGAAGAAAGAATTTCATAAGAAGAAAAAGAATGGTAAGGCATACATTGTTGGTGATTGGCTCACGTACATTGATTCATCAAGTGGCTCATCTGATGATGAAAGTGAGAATGAGAAGGAGAAGGTGGCCGCTCTTGTGATTGATTCTTCGCTATCTTCATTGACACCGCCACCATCATCCTCTACACACCTATGCCTTATGGCCAAGGGTGAACGAAAGATACAAAATGATGATGATAGTAGTGGTGATGATAATGCTAGCAATGATGAGAGTGGTAGTGATAGTGATGAAGAATTTGAATCACCTTCTTATGATGATCTTGTCAAGTTGCTAAACCAATACACTAAAATCATTAGAAAGACAAGAGCTAAAAATGAAAAGCTAAAACTTGAGAAGGACTCACTCTTAGCAAAGTATGACATAGCTGAAAAATCTAGTGTTGAGCTTAGAGAAGAAAATAAAATTATGTCATCCAAACTCAAGAAGCTCAAATCCTCTAAAAAGGAGCTTAGAGAAAAACATGATAAACTTGAGGGAATACATAATGAGCTCACCACTAGTTACAATTTGCTAAAAGAAGAGTACACCAATCTCAAGATTAATCATGGCAATCTTGTTCTTTCTCATGAGTTATTATTCAATGAGCCACATGATGCTACTAACAATGTTGTTAAGATTAATATAGCTACATCATGTAATGACTTGATTGTTGAGAGCATTGAGCAAGGTTCTAGTAGCAAAGGCAAGAAAGTGGTTGAGTCCGACAACTATGATGAGTATGTGAAGCTCAAGAATAAGAATGAAAAGCTCAAGAAAGATCTTGAAAAGCTATCAACCACCAACACAATTGTGATAGAGAATCTTGACAATGATTATGATATAGCTCTTGAGAATAAGATGCTTAAAGAAGAGAACAAGAGACTTAAGGTGGAGAAAAATTATGATGAACTTAGAGAAGAAAATAGAAGGTCAAATTGGAGAAAGAGTATCTTAAGACCGGTTTGAGCAAGTTTACAAGAGGCCAATATCTCCAAAGTGAGCTACTCATGAACACCGTGATGAAGATGGATAGAAGTGGTATTGGGTACTTGGCAAATCAAGAGAAGAAAGCTCAAGCTCAATATCAACAACAATACAAGTCAAAGCCTAAGCCAAAGAGATGCTTTGAGTGTGGACAAGAAGGTCACTTTGCTCATGAGTGTCAAACTCCACCACCACAACCCTTGCCCAAGCATGCTAGACCCTTTGCCTTCAATGCTCACTATATGCTTAGAAAGGATTCTAGTGGAAAGATGAAAGTCATGTTCTTAGGTTCACCCAACAAGAATAGGCCTAAGCAAATTTGGGTTGCAAAGTCACTAGTTGAGAAAGTCAAGGGCCCCCATCAAGTTTGGGTCCCTAAACAACAAGCTTGATCTCTTATGTGTAGGTGAACTATAAAACTGGTGGAAGTCATTAGGTTATTGATAGTGGTTGCACTTAACATATGACCGATGATCCTCATATGTTCACCTCACTAGATGAAGTAGATGGTCAAGAAAGGATTATGTTTGGTGATAATTCAAAGGGCAAAGTTGCAATATCAAATGATCATTCAATATCAAATATGCTATATGTTGCTTCATTGAGTTTCAACTTGCTATCCGTTGGTCAATTGTGTGATTTTGGCTTTCAATGTTTGTTTACCGAGAAGGAAGTAGTTGTGTCAAAGAAAGATGATGATTAAGTTATATTCAAGGGTTTTAGATACAACAACCTATATATAGTGGATTTCACCTCTGAAGATACCAACTTGAAGACATGTTTATTCACCAAAACATCACTTGGGTGCTATGGCATATAAGACTTGCACATGTTGGGATGAGCTCACTCAAGAAGCTAATGAAGAATAAATTGGTGAGAGGTTTGAAGGATGTGAAATTTGAGAAGGATAAGCTTTGTAGTGCATGTCAAGCCAGCAAGCAAGGTTGCAAACACTCATCCAACCAAAGCCTACATGTCAACAACAAGAGTACTTGAGCTTCTCCACATGGATCTATTTGGACCAACAACTTACAAGAGTTTGGGAGGCAATCTCTATTGTCTTGTGATAGTTGATAACTACACCAGATATACTTGGGTGTTCTTCCTTCATGACAAGACCAAAGTGGCCGCATGTTTCAAGAAGTTTGCCAAGAGAGCTCAAAATTAATTTGAAGTGAAGCTTAAGAAGATAAGAAGTGACAATGGAAAAAAATTTGACAACACAAATATTGAAGTATATTGTGATGAAGTAGGGATCAAGCATGAGGTCTTCGCAACATACACTTCTCAATAAAATGGTGTAGTAGAGAGAAAGAACCGAACACTTATCATCCTTGCAAGAACAATGCTTGATGAGTACATTACACCCGAAGCTCTATGGGTGGAAGCTATCAACACCGCATGTTATGCATTCAATCGTCTATTTCTTCAAAAGTTTCTTGGCAAGACCCCTTATGAGTTGCTCAATGGGAAGAAGTCGGACATCTTATTCTTCTAGATGTTTGGTTGTAAATGCTACATCTATAAGAAGCGGCAACACCTAGGGAAGTTCCAAAGACATTGTGATATTGGTTTTCTTGTTGGTTACTCATCAAAGTCCAAAGCATATCAAGTATTTAATCATGCCACCGGCTTGGTTGAAGAAACATATGATGTGGAATGTGATGAATCTAATGGTTCCCAAGGAGCACATGAGAATCTTGATGTATGTGATGAACCATTGAGGGAGGCCATGAAGAACATTCCGGTTGGAGACATCAAGCCCAAAAATGATGGAGATGATGTACAAGTGATTGATCCACCCTCTTCATTAAATATGCCACAAGATGATTATAAAGATGGGAGAATAGAAAATGAAGATACTCATGTCTCCCATAAGTTGTTGATGCTCCACAACCTCCCTCTCAAGTGGTTGATAGAAGAAATTCACCCCAACTACAAGCACATCCACAAGATCTCATCATAGGGAGTCCTTCAAAGGGAGTAATGACTTGCTCTCAAAAACTTGCTTTATTTATTGAACATCACTCGTTTGTTTCTTGCATTGAACCTAAGAATGTAGAAGAAGCTCTTCAAGATTTGGATTGGATAAATGCCATGCATGAAGAGTTGAACAACTTCACTCGCAATGAAGTTTGGACACTTGAAGAGCGACCATAAGGTGCAAGAGTCATTGGAACAAAGTGGGTGTTCCACAACAAGAAAGATGATCAAGGCATTGTTGTGAGGAACAAGGCAAGACTAGCTGCAAAGGGATTCTCTCAAGTTGAAGGGTTGGATTTTGGAGAGACCTTTGCATCGGTTGCAATAATTGAAGCCATTCATATCCTTCTTGCATATGCATCCCATCATGAAATGAAATTATATCAAATGGATATTAAAAGTGCATTTTTAAATGGCTTCCTAAATGAACTAGTCTATGTTGATCAACCTCCTGGGTTTGAAGACCCTAGATATCCTAATCATGTTTATAGGTTGTCCAAGGCGCTATATGGGCTCAAGCAAGCCCCAAGAGCTTGGTATGAGTGCCTTTGGGATTCCTCATTGAGAAGGGCTTCACCATTGGGAAGGTTGACACCACACTATTCACTAAGAAGCTTGATGGAGAGATCTTTATTTATCAAGTATATGTTGATGATATCATATTTGGCTCATCAAATGAAGATTATTGCAAAGAGATTGGTGAATTGATGTCGAAGGAGTTTGAGATGTCGATGATTGGAGAGCTACATTCTTTCTTGGTTTTCAAGTCAAGCAAATGAGAGAGGAGATTTTCATCTCTCAAGAAAAATATACCAAGGACATTCTTAAGAGGTTCAAAATGGATGAATGTAAGCCAATCAAGACACCAATGCTATCTAATGGACATCTCGACCTAGATGAGGGAGGTAAATCAGTTGATCAAACTCTCTACCATTCTATGATTAGTAGTTTATTATATTTGACCGCATCTAGGCCTGACATCATGTTTAATGTGTGTATATATGCTAGATTTCAAGATAATCCTAAGGTGGTTGACATGGTTGCTCTTAAAAAATCCTTAGATACCTTAAGCACACACCAAGCATTGATCTTTGGTATCTCAAAGGAGATATATTCCAACTAGTTGGCTATTCCTATTTGGATTATGTCAGTTGCAAAATTAATAGAAAGAACACATCTGGAGGGTGCCATTTACTTGGTAGATCACTAGTGTCTTGGACCTCTAAGAAGCAAAATAGCATGGCTTTATCCACCGCCGAGGTAGAATATATTACCGCGGGTGCTTGTTGTGCAAAAATTCTTTACATGAGGCAAACTTTGCTAGACTATGGTGTAGTTCTAGAAAATGTACCTCTTTTATGTGACAATAAGAGCACGGTAAAGCTTGCTAATAATCCAATTCAACACTCTCGCACCAAGCACATAGATATCCACCATCATTTTCTTAGAGATCATGTTGCTAAAAATGATATATCACTAGAAGGTGTAAGGACTAAGGATCAATTGGTGGATATCTTCACTAAACCGCTAGATAAGGCTACATTTTGTTAGTTGAGGAATGATCTCAATGTGCTTGACTTTAGTAACTTCACTAAAAATGAGCTTGTGTTGTCCCTTGCATTGTATTGTAATATAAAATATGTTTAATTTTTAGTAATGCACTTAGGGCTTGTCTAACATGGTTAAGATAACCATCAAAAAGCATGTGAAGAAGCTTAACCTTGGATCAAACTTAACAAGCAACTAGACTTACTTTCAAGTATTGCATTGCATGTGCATGTGTGTTGCCTTATCGTTTCTTTTCGGTTATTTTTTTAGCATCCGCTGTGTTTGTCCACAAATAGAGAGAGCATTTGAAGCTTCTATTGATTCTAAACCCTATTGTGTGTCCACATGTTGCTCCTTGCCTCTTTTATTGCATATTTTCTTAAAAAGAATTATAGCCTAAGGCGAAATACTTTGAAAATTTTGAGGGCTTGAGAGAGGTCTCTCACATTAGTCCCAATTAGTGTTTATTTGTGTCTTATTGAAGTTGGGACTTCATTAGGAAAAGGTAGTGCGAAGGAACTTTGAAAGAGGGACCATCCCTCCCACGTCATGAGACCAGGATGCTACCCACTCATCATTGACCCCATCATCCACAAGAAACGCCTCACCAAGGCATTGATGGACGGAGGCAGCGGCATCAACATCCTCTATGTCGACACCATCGACGCCATGCGCATCCCCCGATTGGAACTTCGCCCAGCGGGCTCTCCCTTCCACAGTGTGATCCCAGGAGCATAGGCATACATGCTCGGGTAGATTGACCTGCCCGTCACATTTGGCAACAGTGCCAACTTTTGCTTAGAGGTCCTCACCTTTGAAGTGGTGGACTTCCTAGGTTCCTACCACGCAATCTTGGGGTGGCCATGCTACACTAAATTCATGGCGATCCCCAACTACACCTACCTCAAGCTAAAGATGCTAGGACCAAACGGCATCATCACCATGGACAACGCCTTCTCGCATGCTTTCATGTCTAACCGTGAGCATTTTGAGCTCGCCACCGCGGTCATCAACTCGTCCGAGCTCCTACAGCTCAGGGAGTCATCGACCCCAATAGTCCTGGACTACAACAAACCAACCTTCTCGATGGCCTTCCATCCACTTAAGGAAACCAAGTCAGTGGGGATCGACCCCACTGACCCAACCAAGATGGTATGGATTAGGACCCAGCTCCTGGCCAAATAGGAATGCAAGCTCATCGACTTCCTATGCACCAATCACAATGTATTCACATGGAAGCCATCTGATATGCCGAGCATACCGTGGGACGTCGCCGAGCATGCACTGCGTCTCATCTCGGGCTCAAAGCCTGCTAAGCAATGCCTGCATCGCTTTGATGATGAGAGGCATAGGGCCATAGGTGAAGAGATCACCAAACACTTAGCAGCCAGATTCATCAGAGAGGTTTTCCACTCCGACTAGCTTGCTAATCCCATTCTTGTTAAAAAGAAGACTGGGAAATGGAGAATGTGCGTCGATTATACTGGCCTCAACAAAGCATGTCCAAAGGATCACTTTCCTTTGCTATGCATAGACCAGATAGTCGACTCCACCTCAGGTTGCGAGATCCTCTCCTTTCTGAATGCCTACTCAGGCTATCACTAGATCATGATGAAAGAGTTTGATCAGCTTACAACCTCGTTCATCACCCCATATGGTTCATACTGCTACGTGACCATGCCTTTTGGTCTGAAGAACGCTGGCGCCACCTACCAAAGGTGCATGCAGTAATGCTTCACCGACCAAATTGACCCGCTCGATCAGCCTGATCAAGCCGAGCGGACGAAACCAACCATCGCTGTCTATGTTGATGACATAGTGGTCAAAATAGCTCGAGCTTGCGACCTAATCGCAAACTTGGCCGTGACATTCGTGAACCTTTGAAGGTTCAACATCAAACTGAATCCCAAAAAATGTGTTTTTGGGATTCCGAAGTGGAAGCTGCTTGGATACATCATGTCTGAGTGTGGCATCGAGGCCAACCCCAAAAAGATCATGGCCATCTCCAACATGGGCCCTATACACAATGTCAAGGGCGTACAAAGGCTCACTGGTAGTCTAGCTGCCCTGAGCCGATTCATCTCCCGGCTCGATGAATGGGGGATGCCACTCTATAAGCTCCTAAAAAAGACAGACACCTTCATCTGGACTGAGGAAGCTCAGTAGGCTGTAGAGAGCCTCAAAGCATCACTGACATCGGCCCCAATCCTTGTCGCTCCCGAATAGGGAGAACCCCTCCTCCTCTTTGTTGCAGCAAGCAACCATGTAGTGAGTGTCGCCCTAGTCATCGAAAGGGAGGAGCTGAGACACAACCTTAAGGTCCAGCGACCCATATACTTCATTGGGGAGGTACTCACTGACCCCAAGGTCCGATACCTTTAGGTGCAAAAACTCCTATACGCCATGCTGATGGTGACCCGAAAGCTCCTGCACTACTTCATCGACCACGAAGTCACAGTTGTCACTTCATACCCACTCAGAGACATCATCCGCAACCGCGATGCCATGAAATGGATCTCCAAGTGGGCACTCAAACTCATGGGCCACGACATCAGGTATATCCCTCGTACCACTATAAAGTCTTCGGCTCTTGCAGATTTTGTCGCTGAATGGACAGAGGTCCAGCTACCGACCCTAGATGTCATCCACAAGTACTGGACAATGTACTTTGATGGGTCCGTAATGGCACCTGGCTTAGGGGCTAGAGTGGTTCTGATCTCCCTAGATAGGAGTAGGCTCCGCTATGCCATTCGCCTCCATTTCTCAGCCTCAAACAACACCATAGAATATGAGGCCCTCATCAATGGGCTACGCATCGCCATCGAGCTCGGCGCTACGTGACTCTACATCCGCGGTGACTCAAAGTTAGTCATTGACTAGGTCATGAAGGAGTCCTCTTACAAAAGCCCCCTCATGACAGCATACTACCAGGAGGTGCACAAGCTCGAGGACAAATTCTAGGGGATTGAGCTGCATCACATCCCCCAAAAGGACAATGATGCCACCAATTTTCTCGCAAAATTGGTCGCCAGGCGGGATCCGTCTCCGAGCGAGGTCTTCATCAATGACCTCCATAAGCCGTCCACCCACATCCTAGAAGGTCCAATCTAGACACACCCTAATGCCAACCCGGTGCTCAGGGGCACCGACCCCGATGCCAAGCTGGTGCTCGAGGGCTCTGACCCTAGTGCCTCCATGACGACGTCACCCACTGACGTTGCCGTGTTGACACTCGATCAAACCGACTAGTGAGCGCCGCTACTCACCTACCTCCTCGAGGAGGTTCTCCCACCTAAAAGGACTAAAGCTCGATGGATCGCTCAATGCGCCAAGACCTTTGTCACACTCGGTGACAAACTCTACAAATGGAGTCCATCGGGGGTGCTCATGAAGTGCATCCCTACCAACCAAGGGAAGCAGCTCCTCCTCGAGGTCCATGCTAGGATCTACGGACATCATGTGGCCCCAAGGTCGCTGGTCAGAAAAGCCTTTCACCAAGGTTTTTACTAGCCCACCACACTACGAGATGTAAAGGAGGTCGTCCGTAGGTGTGAGGGATGCCAATTCTATGCTCGGCAAACTCATTTACCGGCCCAGGAGCTTCAAACCATCCCCATCACCTGGCCATTTGTGGTCTAGGCCTCGACATGGTAGGACCCCTAAAAAAGGGCCCAGGCAGCTTCACTCACCTGCTCATAGTGGTTGATAAGTTCACCAAGTGGATAGAGGCTAAGCCCATCACCAACATCCGCTTAGAAGAGGCGGTCAAATTCTTCCTCGACATCATCTACCGGTTCGGCGTTCCTAACTGCATCATCACTGACCACGAGACTAACTTCACTGGAAAGAAGTTCCTAGACTTCAGTGATGGATACGACATTAGGATCGACTGGGCCTTGGTTAGACATCTACGTACTAACGGTCAGGTCGAGCGTGCCAATGGCATGGTCCTCCAAGGACTTAAGCCATGCATCTTTGACTGACTCAACAAATACACCAGGTGATGGGTTGCAGAGGTCCCAATGATCCTCTGGAGCCTAAGAAGAACCCCGAACCGATCCATAGGGTTCACACCCTTCTTCCTAGCCTATGGAGCTGAAGCAGTGCTGCCCTCCGACCTCGACCATGGCGCCCCAAGAGTAAAGGCTTTCGACCACGATCGAGTCACAGAATCTTAGCAGGACACAGTCGACCTGCTCGAAGAGGCCTGCGAGATGACTGTCATCTGCTTCGCTCGCTACCAACAAACTCTCCGTAGGTACCATGAAAGGAAGATCAAGGGAAGGATCCTTGAAGCCAGTGGTCTCATACTCTAGAGGACCCAATCAATGAAGGAGAAACACAAATTCTCACCATCATGGGAAGGACCCTATACGATGACCGAGGTGATCAGACCGGGTGCCTACCAACTGAAGGATGATAATGGCAATGTTCTCACCAACACTTGGAATATTGAATAGCTATGTCATTTTCCCCTAAATTTGGTCTTACCGCTTTTATTCAACACTTGCTCATGTAAAGCACCCCGGCTCGAACACTTTCAGCCCAGGTCACTTAGGGGCTCCATGAGGGTACAATACCAAATACTACCTCTCTTCTTTACTTTCAGATGGGACGTGGCCTAGGTATGGCCCACCACTACCGCATGACTAGGTGCGAGAAACAAAGCGCCACCATGTGCAGGCGGCCATCTGCCTTCCTAGGTGGAACTTGGAAAGGCCAAACTATAGGATTTCCACCCAAGAGAAACCATTAGGCTTCCTAAGTCAATCAAATGGCTCAGGAAAATGCCGAGAGACAGGTAAGGAGCAAAGGGACATCCCATGTGGGCCATGCCAACTCCATCACAAATGACGAGCACGGATCCTGGTCTGACATTTCTGATTGGAGCTCTTCAAACCCCATCACTCGAGTCATCAAGGTAACATTACCAAACTCCCACTATTTCTTTATATAATCATTCATACATCCATACATGCATTCATTCCATACACCCGCGCCCCTAGACGATTCTACCCAAATCGCCTGGGGGCTCAGGGGCTAAGGCATTGCATATGCGGTTAAATGCATCACAACGCTCTGTGTTGCGTCACAAAATGGTAGTTGCCTCATTCAACATAAGCAACAACCAATTGAGGTTCGAAGGCTAGCCCACGAAGGGCTCAAGGCCACCTCATGTCAAACAGAGCCAGGGGAGAAAACACAGATGAGCCCCAAGCATCCCTCGCCCAGTCAGCCCCAAAGCAGATAGGGTCATCTCAACCTTCTCATTCGATCCTAAACCTCTGCCAAACCCATAGAATCTCCATCGAGGGGAGACCAGCTGAAAGGTCCTAATATGGCTAGAGGGGGATGAATAGCCTATTTAAAAATCTACAAACTAATTAGAGCAATTTGATTAGTATAACAAATAGCGAAATGGAAACTTGCTCTAGCTCTACAAGGGTTGCAAGCCACCTATCCAACAATTCTAGTTATTATGATCACTAGGCACACAATTTATAAGGTCACTACTCACTAAGAACTCTCACAATTGCTATACTAAAGAGCTCCACTAGATGAACTTAATCCACAAAGCAAACTCTCAATTCTAGCTACACTAAAGAGCTTGTTATAGCTAGTTTGTGGAAATGTAAATGAGTAAGTGAGGTGATTATACCGCCACGTAGAGGAGTGAACCAATCATAAGATGAATACTTTATTAATCACTGGGAGAATACCAAAGGGCAAGAGACAACCAATTTTCTCCTAAGGTTCACGTGCTTGCCAACACGCTATGTCCCCGTTGTGTCGACCAACACTTGGTGGTTTGGTAGCTAAGAGGTGTTGCATGAACCTCGTCCTCACAATTAGACACCGCAAGAACCTACCCATAAGTGAGGTAACTCAATGACACAAGCAATTCGCTAGAGTTACCTTTTGGAACTCCACCAGGAAGGTACAAATCCCCTCACAATCACCGAAGATGGCCATGAACAATCACCAACTCATGCCAATCCTCCTCCACTGCTCCAAGCCGTCTAGGTGGTGGCAACCACCAAGAGAAACAAGTGAATCCTATAGCAAAACACAAATATCAAGTGCCTCTAGATGCAATCACTCAAGCAATGCACTTAGATTCTCTCCCAATCTTACAATGATGATGGATTAATGATGGAGATGAGTGAGAGGGCTTTTGCTATGCTCACAAGGTTGCTATGTCAATGCAAAATGGCCAAGAGCGCGAGCTAGAGCCGGCCATGGGGCTTAAATAGAAGTCCCCATGAAATAGAGCCATTGTACCCCTTTACTGGGCATAACATGGGGTGTCCGGATGCTCCAGTCAAATTGACCGGATGCTAGACCTCAGCATCCGGTCACACGATTTGTGCCACGTGTCCCCTCTCTTCAAATGTTGATCACCCGATCTCAACGGTCAAGTGATGACCGGACACAGCAGCCCAAAGTGACCAAACGCTGAACCCCAGCGTCGATCATTTCCAGTAAGCATCTAGAGACAACTTTTTATGACCGGACGCGTCCGGTCATGCTCGACTAGACACACCCAGCGTACGGGCACACGACAACTCCCCTGTGCGCTGCCACATCAGCAGGACCAGACGCAACCTTCCAGCATCCGGTCACTTAGTGACCCAGTGTCTGATCAGAGACCGATGCCAGCGTCTTCATGCTTCACCTGACCGGACATGCTGGTCCAACCGAGACCAGCGTCCGGTCACTTATAGTGACTTCTATCTTTTCTGTCTAGGGCGTCGTTGGCACTGTTGGATTGTTCGCACTCTATGGGCAGACACTCCATCAGTGAAGTTCCTAACCCTTGCTACAATGTGCCAACCACCAAGTGTGTCACCTTGTGCACATGTGTTAGCATATTTTCACAAACATTTTCAAGGATGTTAGCACTCCACTAGATCCTAAATGCATATGCAATGAGTTAGAGTATCTAGTGGCACTTTGATAACAGCATTTCAATACAAGTTTCACCCCTCTTAATAGTATGGCTATCGATCCTAAATGTGATCACACTCACTAAGTGTCTCGATCACTAAAACAAAATGGCTCCTACTATTTATACCTTTGCCTTGAGCCTTTTGTTTTTTTCTTTCTTCTTTTCCAAGTTCAAGCATTTGATCATCACCATGCCATCACCATCACCATGATCTTTACCATTGCTTCATTACTTGGAGTAGTGCTACCTATCTCATAATCATTTTGATAAACTAGGTTAGCACTTAGGGTTTCATCAATTAACTAAAACCAAACTAGAGCTTTCAATCTCCCCCTTTTTGGTAATTGATAACAACCCACACAAAGATATGAATTGAAATTTAATTGAATCCATGTTGCTTGCCCAAGCATATTTACCATGTGTAAAAGAATATGGACAAGTTTCATGAACTCCAAATGGTAGCAATTGCTCCCCCTACATATGTGCTAAGAGTTTGGATTGTAGCTTGCACATATGCTTAGATAGGAAATATAGGAGACAATTTCTACCAAATGATGCTAAGGTATAAGAGATGGACCTTTGAAGCGTGATACCAATCGAAGTGCACCAATATACCATCCTTAGCACCATTGATAACTAGACATACATCAAAACTAGAATACCCCATGAGATCAACATTACAAGCAAGGGTCTAGTTTCTATAAAATGAACATAAGTCTAGTTACTTTAGCCTATGCATGCTAGTTTCTCATTTCATCATTCAAGCCTATAACTAGCATACACCACACAAGCATGGATATTGAAATTTAAAACTTGTGCCATGCAAGCAAATATATGAAATGCACATTCAAATACAACATACAAGTTTATGAGCTTGCTCCCCCTACTTGTGTGCATTTTTTATTGATCCCCTTACAATGTCATTTCATTTGTTTTCATTTGTTTGCTCCTCCTATCTTACTATCTTTGTGAATTTCTCTCCCCCTTTATCAACAATTAGCACAAAAGGTGAGCTCAAATTATAGATAGGTTGATGTGAAACTATGTGAAATGAGGATCATTTTCCCAATTTGGTTCAAACTAGATCACTTGCAAAAGATATTTAACTCAGTTTAATCCAAGGACAAGCTTCTTCACACCTCTAAATAAGGCTTATCTTATACCATGCTGAGTTAAACACTTATAGATTATTTTCTAGATCAAACACTAGGTTTACAAGCCCATAAACATGTCATATGCTACCACTAGATCATTTCAAGCATATAAGCAATAGTGGTACCATACAAGCATCAAATTCATTTGATTTTTATGAATAAGCCTAGGACATGATAGGAATGACTAGATGCACTAAACAAATCCTTAGCAATGGATGGATGACATGTCAATCAACTTTATCTTGCTTTGCTCGAAGGAGAGACATGTCATATAATGGGGGGTGCATCAACACATATTTGAGAAGTCAAGTATGTTCAATTCATTCTTTAGCTTGCAAAACCTCTTCTCATCAAGTGACTTAGTGAAGATATCGGCAAGTTGATCTTCGGTGCCCACACTCTCAATGCAAATATCCCCTTTTTGTTGATAATCTCTTATGAAATGATGGCGGACATCAATATGCTTTGTTCTTGAATATTGAACCGGGTTGTTGGTGAGCTTTACGGCACTTTCATTGTCACATAGCAATGGCACTTGCTTGAATTTGATTCCAAAATCACTCAAAGTAGCCTTCATCCAAAGTAATTGAGCACAACAACTATCGGCCAAAATGTACTCCGCTTCGGCGGTTGAAAGTGCTACACTATTTTGCTTCTTTGATGACCAAGACACAAGTAAACTTCCCAATAGTTGACATGTGCCTGATGTGCTCTTTCTCTTAACTTTGCATCCCGCATAATCAGAGTCTGAATATCCAATCAACTCAAATCTTGCTCCTTTGGGATACCACAATCCAACATTTTGTGTATGCTTCAAGTACCTCAATATTCTCTTTGTTGCCTTCAAATGACTTTCTCTTGGTGAGGCTTGAAATCTAGCACACATACATACACTAAACATCACATCTGTCCTTGATGCGGTCACATAGAGTAGGCTTCCAATTATAGACCGATACATCTTTTGATCCACCATGTTGCCGCTAGCATCACTATCCAAGCTTCCACTTGTTCCCATTGGTGTACTAATAGCTTTAGCATCATCCATTCCAAACTTCTTAAGCATGTCCTTGATATACTTACCTTGACTCATAAATATGCCATTCTTCATTTGCTTGATTTGAAGACCAAGGAAGTAACTAAGCTCTCCAATCATAGATATCTCAAACTCACTTGCCATCATCTTGCCAAACTCCTCACAAAAATCTTGATTTGTTGACCCAAATATGATATCATCAACATAGATTTACATTAAAAACAAGTCATTTCCAAGCTTCTTGGTGAAGAGAGTGGTGTCAACCTTTCCCATCTTGAATCCCTTAGAGAGTAGGAAATCCCTCAATCTCTCATACCATGCTCTAGGTGCTTGTTTTAATCTATACAAAGCCTTTCTCAACTTGTAAACATGGTTGGGTTTCTTTTCATCTTCAAAATTGGGAGGTTGCTCAACATACACGAGCTCATTGATGTACCCATTGAGAAATGCACTCTTCACATCCATTTGGTACAACTTGATGTTGTGGGCACAAGCATTGGCTAACAAGATCCTAATTGCTTCCAATCTTGCAACTGGCGCATATGTTTCTCCAAAGTCAAGACCTTCAACTTGAGTGTAACATTGAGCCACTAATATTGCTTTGTTCCTTATTACTATCCCATCTTGATCTTACTTATTCCGAAAGACCCACTTGGTTCCAATCACATTATGATCCTTAGGCCTCTCAACTAACTCCCATACTTGGTTTCTTATGAAGTTGTTTAGCTCTTCATGCATAGCATTGACCCAATCAACATTCTTCAAAGCTTCATCTATCTTCTTAGGTTCAATGGATGACACAAATGAGAAGTGCTCACAAAATGAAGCCAATCTTGATCTAGTTTGCACACCTCTTGAAATATCACCAATGATAGTGTCCAATGGATGATCTCTTGCAACATTGGTTAGTTAAAGTACTTGCACTTGATTGCTTATATTTGATTGATCACTTGGTTGAGATAATGAACTAGCCATGTGTTGTTGATCTTGCACTTTGTCATGACTAGCATTTGCTTGAACTTGATCATGAGAACCACTAGCTTGCACATTTGAGTTAGAGAACACTTGATTCTTGTCATCTTCAACATCAATCACCTCTCTAGGCCTTATATCAACAATGTCCATATTCTTTATTGCATTGACCAATTGAGTGTCTCTTACATCATCTAGATTCTCATCTTCCTCTTAGGAACCATTTGTTTCATCAAATTCCACACCATGAACCTCCTCAAGAGTACCACTAGCCAAATTCTAAACTCTATATGCCTTGCTAGTAGTGGAGTAACCAAGCAAGAAGCCTTCATCACATTTCTTTTCAAACTTGATCAATCTAATGCCTTTCTTCAACATGTAGCATTTACAATCAAAAACCCAAAAGTATGCTATGTTGGGCTTTCTTCCATTCAATAGCTCATATGGTGTCTTCTACATCATGGGGTGACAATAGAGTCGATTGCTATAATAGCAAGCCATGTTTATTGCTTCGGCCCAAAATTATTGACTCACATTGTACTCACTCAACATTGATCTTGCCATGTCAATCAAAGTTCTATTCTTTCTTTCAACTAGGCCATTTGATTATGGAGCGTACTTGGCCGAGAATTGATGTCTAATTCCAAATTCACTACACAACTCATCAATTCTAGTGTTCTTGAATTCACTACCATTGTCACTTCTAACTTTCTTGATAGTTGTTTCAAACTCATTGTGAATGCCCTTGACAAATGATTTGAATATTGCAAACACATCACTCCTGTCAACAAGAAAGAACACCCATGCGTATCTAGTGAAATCATCCACAATCACAAATTCATATTTGTTTCCCCCAATGCTAGTGTATGTAGTTGGTCCAAACAAGTCCATGTGCATCAACTCAAATGCCTTAGATGTGCTCATCATGTTCTTCTTAGGATGTGTGTTACCAACTTGCTTTCTGGCTTGACATGCACTACATAGCTTATCCTTTTCAAATGTGACATCTTTCAAGCCTCTAACTAAGTCATGCTTGATCAACTTGTACAATTGTTTCATTCCAACATGACCAAGCCTTCTATGTCATAACCAACCCATGCTAGATTTAGTGATCAAACATGTTGACAATTGAGCTTCTCTAGCATTGAAATAAACTAAGTATAGATTTTCATATCTAAATCCTTTGAATATCAAGTTAGAGCCATCTACACTTATGATCTCTACATCATCCACCCCAAATATACACTTGAAACCAAGATCACACAATTGAGCTACCGATAATAGGTTGAAGTTCAAGCTCTCTACTAGTAGCACATTGGTAATACTCAAGTCATTGGATATTGCAATCTTACCAAGCCCTTTGACCTTGCCTTTGCCATTGTCACCAAATGCGATACTATCAATCCCATTGCTCTTATTTTCATTGATTGAATTGAACATTCTTGGATCACCGGTCATGTGTTGTGTGCACCCACTATCAAGCACCCAATGCCTTTCTCTGACTTTATAATTGACCTACAAAAGAAGATCAATTCTTTTTAGGTACCCAAACTTGCTTGGGTCCTTGAAGGTTAGTTACCAAAGTCTTTGGTACCCAAATGGCCTTCTTCTTTGGGCCCACAATTGGTGTACTAATGAATTTAGCCTTCACACCATTGACACCCTTAACAAGCATGTAACAAGAATCAAATTTAATTGAGGATACATTAGGTAATTTATTCTTTCTAATCTTGCAATTTTGCTCTATATGCCCAACTTGTTTGCATCTATTGCAAAACCGACCATTGCCCTTCACAAAGCTAACTTTAGGAGTGACAAAGGCCATCTTGTCTTTCTTGGGGGTATACCCTAATCCCTCTTTGTTGAGAGAAAACCTTTGGCAACCCAAACACTTTAGCAAGCGGGCATCTCCACCATAGGCATTGCCTAAGGCACGAGTGAGCTCATTCACCTCCTTCTTGAGAGTCTTATTTTCCACCATTAGTGAGGCATCACAAGTGAGACCATCACTCAAAGGTGAAGTAGAAGTAGTAGTGCTACAAGAAGTGTTAGTGGGAGCAACTACAATGGGCTTATAAAAAGTTTCATCAATAAGATCACATGTTAGTCCCACATCACAAGACACGATCACTTGCTCCTTCTTGGCCTCCTCCTTCTTGACTTGCTTGATGAGAGAGGAGTGAGCTTTTCAAGCTTAGAGTGAGCTTTGCCAAGCTTCTTATGGGCTTCCATTAGCCTCTCATGAGTGGCATTGAGCTCATTAAGAGATTGCTCAAGAAATTTGACTTTCTTGTTCAATTCTTTGCACTCCTTTCTCTTTATCTCAAAGCAAGTGTGCACTTGCTCACACATGTCCATGAGCTCCTCCTTAGAGTACTCTTCTTCTTCATAATCACTCCTACAAGCATCACTTTCACATTCATCATCATCACTCACATCATATTTTACCTTGGTAGGCTTTGCCATGAGGCATGTTGATGAAGTGTCGAAGATAGAGGGCTTGTTGTTGATGGCGATGCTTGCTAGTGCTTTCTTGATAGATTTCTTGCCATCATCACTAGAGTCATCAATATCCAAAGAGCCATTACTATCCCAAGTGACCACATAGCCTCCACCCTTCTTCTTCTTTTTTCTCCTTCTTCTCCTTCTTTTCTTTCTTGTCCTTCTTGTGCTTCTTCTTCTCATCCTCATCATTATCACTATTGTAGGGACAATCCACTACAACATGATCGGGGCTCTTGCAATTGTAGCATCTTCTCACATATTCTTTGTTTTTGGTGTGATCTCTTCTCTTTCTTGCACCATACCCCTTCTTCATGAATTTGCCCATCTTGCGCACAAATAGAGCCATGGCCACATCATCAATGTCACTAAGATCCTCATCATCACTTGATACTTTCTTGGACTTGCCCTTGTTCTTGGATGATGAGCTAGCCTTGAATGCTAAACTCTTCTTCTTCTTGTCTTCTTCCTTCTTGTCATCCTTGTCAACACCTTCCCTTTCCACATGGTATGTCTCTTGTGTTATGATATCACCTAGTACTTGGTTAGGGATAATCTCCTTTAATCCTCCTCTTATGATAAGCAATCTCAACATCTCAAATCTTGGAGGTAGGCATATTAAGAAACGATGAGAGACATCATCATCCTTGATCTTCTCTCCCAAAGCCTTCAAGTCATTGACAATTACTTGTAACCGATGGAACATCTCTAGAATGCTCTCATCATCCTTCATCTTAAAGCTTGTCAACTTATCCTTGAGGATGTACAACTTGGCACTCTTCACCACCGGTGTGCCCTCATATGTTTCCTCCAATCTCTTCCATGCCTCATTAGCTCTTTCACAATCCTTGATTTGCTCAAACACCTTGGAATCAATGGCATTGTATATGGTGTTGAGAGCCATTGTATTGCATTGCTTGTTGGTCTTGTCTTGGTTGGTAGAATTATCGGGATCAATGATAGCATAGTCATTCTCAGTCACCTCCCATACTTGATCATTGATTGAACCAAGATACATCCTCATCTTTCTCTTCCAATAATCATAGCATATGCCATCAAAGAATGGTGGTTTGCCCCCCACATGGTTCAATACAACTTGAGCCATAATTTAACACTGAGGTTGTTAAGCCTTTAATCAAACGGTGACCACGGCTCTAATACCACTTGAAAGGTCCTAATATGGCTAGAGGGGGAGTGAATAGCCTATTTAAAAATCTACAAACCGACTAGAGCAATTTGATTAGTATAACAAATAGCAAAATGCAAACTTGCTCTAGCTCTACAAGGGTTGCAAGCCACCTATCCAACAATTCTAGTTATTATGATCACTAGACACACAATTTACAAGGTCACTACTCACTAAGAGCTCTCACAATTGCTACACTAAAGAGCTCCACTAGATGAACTTAATCCACAAAGCAAATTCTCAATTCTAGCTACACTAAAGAGCTTATTATAGCTAGTTTGTGGAAATGTAAATGAGTAAGTGAGGTGATTATACCGCCACATAGAGGAGTGAACCAATCACAAGATGAATACTTTATCAATCACCGGGAGAATACCAAAGGTCAAGAGACAACCAATTTTCTCCTGAGGTTCATGTGCTTGCCAACACGCTACATCCCCGTTGTGTCAACCAACACTTGGTGGTTCGGCAGCTAAGAGGTGTTGCACGAACCTCGTCCACACAATTGGACACTATAAGAACCTACCCACAAGTGAGGTAACTCAATGACACAAGCAATTTGCTAGAGTTACCTTTCAGCACTCCATCGAGAAGGTACAGATCCCCTCACAATCGCCGGAGATGGCCACGAACAATCATCAACTTATGCCAATCCTCCTCCGCTGCTCTAAGCCATCTAGGTGGTGGCAACCACTAAGAGAAATAAGTGAATCTCATAGCGAAACACAAATACTAAGTGCCTCTAGATGCAATCACTCAAGCAATGCACTTGGATTCTCTCCCAATCTTACAATGATGATGGATCAATGATAGAGATGAGTGGGAGAGCTTTTGCTATGCTCACAAGGTTGCTATGTCAATGCAAAATGGCCAAGAGCATGAGCTAGAGTTGGCCATGGGGCTTAAATAGAAGTCTCCACAAAATAGAGTCATTGTACTCTTTCACTGGGCACAACATAGGGTGACCAGACGCTCCAGTCAAATCGACCGAACGTTGGACCTTAGCGTCCGGTCATGCGATGCGTGCGATGTGTCCCCTCTCTTCAAATGTTGATCGCCTGATCTCAACAGTCAAGTGATGACCGGACGCAGTAGCCCAAAGTGACCAGACGCTGAACCCAAGTGTCCGGTCATTTTCGGTAAGCATCCAGAGATGACTTTTACGACTGGACGTGTCCGGTCATGCTCGACCGGACACACCCAGCGTTCGGTCACACAGCAACTCCCCTATGCGCTGCCATGTCAGCAGGACCAGACACAACCTTCCAGCGTCTGGTCACTAAGTGACCCAGCGTCCGGTCAGAGACTGACGCCAGTGTCTTCATGCTTCACCTAACTAGACACATCGGTCCAACCGAGACCAGCATCCAGTCACTTATAGTGACTTCTGTCTTTTCTATCTAGGGCGCCGGTGGCACCATCGGACTGTCCGCACTCTATGGGCGGACACTCCACTGGTGAAGTTCCTAACCCTTGCTCCAATGTGCCAACCACCAAGTGTGTCACCTTGTGCACATGTGTTAGCATATTTTCACAAACATTTTCAAGGGTGTTAGCACTCCACTTGATCCTAAATGCATATGCAATGAGTTAGAGCATCTAGTGGCACTTTGATAACCACATTTCAATACGAGTTTCACTCCTCTTAATAGTATGGCTATCAATCCTAAATGTGATCACACTCACTAAGTGTCTCGATCACTAAAACAAAATAGCACCTACTATTTATACCTTTGCCTTGAGCCTTTTGTTTTTCCCTTTCTTCTTTTCCAAGTTCAAGCATTTGATCATCACCATGCCATTACCATCACCATGATCTTTACCATTGCTTCATTACTTGGAGTAGTGCTACCTATCTCATAATCACTTTGATAAACTAGGTTAGCACTTAGGGTTTCATCAATTAACCAAAAACAAACTAGAGCTTTCACTAGTGGGCCACCCTAGGTCAGTCTCCAGAACAACCCTGGCATCTGCCGGGTTGCGGGTTAAGGAGCAGTGAAATGTCACATGAGGGCTATGCCGACCCCGTCACGAATGATGGACCCAAATTTCACTCGATCAAACTCGTTAGTGAGCTCACTGAGCATGTCACTCGAGCCCAAGCCATCGAGGTAAACGACATTAGCTCAGCCTCTTCGGTTGCGAGAAACCACGGACAGGGTAACACACAAAACTCAACCAACCCCTACTAAGAGCAAACAGGGCTCAGGGGCTCAAGACACCCAAAAATGCCTAAACTGCCTCGGCTGCGCCCAACGCGTGCACCCGACGCTAGGATCCACGGGCTCCATCTCGCCCGATCCCTAAACTACCTCAGCTGCGCCCGACACTAGGTTCCGCGAGCTTCATCTCGCTCGATCCCTAAACTGCCTTGGCTATGCCCGATGCATGCACCCAACACCAGGATCCGTGAGCTCCGTCTCGCTCGATCCCTAAACTGCCTTGGCTATGCCTGACGTGTGTGCCCGATGCTAGGATCTGCAAGCTCCATCTCGCCTGATCCCTAAACTACCTCGACTGTGCCCTGAAAGGATCAAGATGCCCAAGAGGGGAGGTGAATTGGGATAATTACAAATTTCTTTGCAATAATCAAATCCTATGGTTAGCCCAATTAACCACTTGTGCCTAGAAAGTGTTTCTATTGATCTAACACACAAAAGTTTAGCACCCTAAGTTCCAATCCTACTCTAGCATGACAATTCTAGGAATGTAAAAGACAAGTATTGAATTGCTCAAAGTAAATGCTTAAAGTAAACAGAGGAGAAGGAATGCGGTGATGTTTTGTCGAGGTATCGGAGAGTCGCCACTTCCCACTAGTCCTTGTTGGAGCACCCGTGCAAGGGTGTAGCTCCCCCTTGATCCGCACAAGGATCAAGTGCTCTCTATGGGTTGATTCTTTGACACTCTGTCGCGGTGAATCACCCACAACCGCTCACAACTTGAGTTGGGTCACCCACAAGCTCCACCGGATGATCACCAAGCTCCCAATCACCACCAAGCCGTCTAGGTGATGGCGATCACCAAGAGTAACAAGCACGAACTCTCACTTGACCACGACAAGCCTAATGAGAAGGGTGGATGCACACTTTGCTACTCTTGCTTTGCTAATGAGGGCTCTCTTTGGGATTCTCAAATCTCAATCACCTCACTAGGACCTTGCTCTTCTTGGCACTCTCAAACATGTTTCTCAGCTATTGGAATGAGCAAAAGTACCCCCAGACATGAATGGAGGTGGTATTTATAACATGGGCTGAAAAACAAACCGTTATGTGCCTCTGCGGGGTGACCAAACACTCCGGTCATGTTGACTAGACGCGTCGGTCAGTTTACCCCAAACTCTAGTGTTTACAGTGTGACCGGACGCTGGCCAGCGTCCGATCAGCACTGACCGGACATGTTCAGTCGAAATTTTCCCTTTTTGAAACCTTACTGGAGTCGACCGGACACTAGCCCTCAGCGTTCGGTCACATGACCTCTCAGCGTTCGGTTGCACCAGACGAAAACACCTCGGTCAAATGAACTGACCGGACCCTAAGCCAGCGTCCAGTCACACTGAAGCCAGCGTCCGGTCAGTATTTGACCCTCCATTCACTTCCAACTCTCGATCACATGTGAATGAAGTTTGATCCATTGGATCTAAGGACTATTTTGGAGCTACCTAGTGCTAGTTTTAGCAAGTGTGCACCACACCTAACCCACTAGACTCACCTAGGTCAAGCTACCCATTCGTACCCCCCTTAATAGTATGACCAAAGGAAAAACAAAGTCATAAACTACTCTAAGTGTCACTCCAACTCTAATCAACACTTAGAACTAGTCCATCCTTAACCTTGTCGTCCATCCTTTAAAAACCAAAATGATTTCCATCATAGGGGCATGACCATCATGATAGCCCAATCAATCTCTATTACCGTGACCTAACTTAATTGCCTCTACAAAACACACATTAGTCACAGTAATCATGTATTATCATTAATCACTAAAACCCAACTAGGGGCCTAGATGCTTTCAATCTTCCCCTTTTTAGTGATTGATGACAATACCACCTCGAGTATGTGAAAGAGATTAGGTTTTTGACATGCTTGATTCATATAAGCTTTTGGCAATAAGAACAAAAGTGTTAGGGAAGCTTATATGACCCAAGCCAACATGATGTACTCAAAGAATATGAAATAAGCATGAGTACTAGTAATAAAGCTCATTTGTATTGGAGTAAAAACGTGGAAGCAAGAGCAAATGAGCTTAGCACAAATGATATGACATGTAAATAATTCAAAGTAGAGAGCACACATGTCATATATCATGATTGCATAGATATCATTATCACATAAATAGTTTAATGCATAAAAGTAAGCACACGACGAATGCATAATAGTGTATCACATATAAAAACTCCAAATGTAATAGATAAGCTAATAGATAAACTAAGCTCCCCCCCCTAGATATGTCGCTCCCCTAAGTCTAACATACTCAATCTCTCTCCCCCTTTGGCGTCAAACACCAAAACCTAAGGGTCGGTCGGTGGGGCTGCAGCGGACGAGTCGAGCGCTGAGGTATGAGGAGCAAGCTAGAACTGGGCACCATCATCATTGGACCCTAAGCTCTGAGTAGTCTAACCCTCTATAGCTGGTAGTGAAGCTAAAGCAATCTGGGTCGGATCAGAGACTGGAGCTACTGTAGACTCTACAGGGATAACTATAGCAACTGGCTCTGATGATGACACTTAGGAAGGGAGCATCTCTGTAGTCCTGGTAATAGGTGCAGCTATAGAAGGACTTGGGACATGTAGATATGGAGGAGTGGGCTGCCCTGTCAACTCACTGAAGGATGCACCAAGGCTCCTGGACACTGTAGGCTCTGGCACTAGCAGTGAGGACATCTCAGCCGGTGTGAAGCCCGTCTAAAGAGGTGTGAACTACAGGGCTATCACTAGCGAAGCAAAATACTGGGACACCTGCTCTGTAGGTGAAGCAAACTATGTTGGTGGCTATCCCTAACTCTGAAGCCCACTAGGATGTAAAGCTGGAGTCATAGAAGTAGTGGCCATCTGACCAAGCTAGGGCGAAGGCTATGGCGGTGGAGCCCCAATAGCTGTCACAACATGCTGCATAAATCCAAGTAGCTACTGCTACATGAGGATCTGTTGGTGATGCATGGCCTACTGCTGCTGCTGCTGCTACTATAGAGCCTACATCTGCTGCTGAATAGCTAGCTGCTGTCTCTAAAACTCATCTTGCCGAGTCTAGAACTGTGCAGAAGTGGCAGCGGTCTCCTGAGCCTGGCGTGTCTGATCCTATCTCATCCGCTCAAGTATAGCAAGGAGAGCGAGGTCTGTCTGTGGTGTAGGTGGAGCTAAACTGGAGCTGCCGGCCTCATGATCATGTCGACATGTAGACATTTGAGGAATGTCCTGGTAGTCCTTGTCTAAGCTTTCACTGGGGTCGCTCTCAATCATCCCCTCCTGCTGAGCAAGCTCCTCCTCCTCAGTAGCTACAATACCCCTGATAATAGCATCTGCTGGGCTATAGTCTCTAGTATATCTGGATGATGGCACGGCTGACTAGGTGCCTATGGTGTACTATGGTGGATCATCTGAGTTAGGTTGTATGTAGGGAACTCTATAGTAGCACCACTATACTCATCTAGCATCTCAGGCGGCCTCACTATAACTGCCTTATGAATAAGAAATGTGATCCAATGGGCATAGGGCAACTGTCGATGACCTCTGAACCCCTCAGCAATAGTATCCTCTATCTCTGAAAGAAGGAGATCCCAAATGTCAAACACTATCTGCTGCATCAGAGAGTTGAGAAGCCATAGCTATAAGCAAGTCAAGCCCTCGCGATACACCATCCTCAGAATCAAGGTCCTCCTCATAATGGGTCCTCCTCATAATGGCATTCAGCACTCTAGCTGTAGGAGTGAGATCACTAGGAGTCCTGCTCAACCCCTCGCCAAAAGGCTCCTTGAAGCAGTGGTGAACCAAATCTATGGGAGGCACCATACCGCCATGAGAGCGTCTAGGAGGCACTGTCTGTCCATAGCAAACATCATGTAACCTAACAGGCTGCTCCTAAAGCCTGAGTATCTCCCTGACCCTAGTGCTCATCAGTTTATAATCTCTGCCTCTGAATGCAAAGTGAATGTATATATGCTGTGGGTCAATCCATAGTGTAGCATAGAACTGATGGACCCAAGATGGAACATATAATCATGTCCATCCAATCAAGTCTGTCAGCCCTGGCAGATATGTAAGGTAGGGGTGAATGTGCTCTCCAGCTACTGCAACTATAGACTCAATGTTGCACACCCTCTGAGGTCTGAATACAACTCCACTGATAAGATATGTATTGTAGAAATCCTCCTGGAGTGGTATGTAGAAGTCCTCTGATGCTCTGTCATCCCTCCTTGGTGGAACCATTGCTCAAACTCCACAAACCTAAGCTGCTGCACCTGCTTGGCCGTGGTGGCCCTCAAGTCCAAGTGTGTCATAGGAAGCAGACCCTGTGGTCTAGATGGTGAACGAGAACCCCTCTGCTATGTATCTACCCTTGGCGTGACTAGAGCACGGGTACGACTAGAGCAGTGAAGCTATGGCTAAGGTGCCTGCTCTATCTCCTTGACCTGCTGTCCCTCCTAAGTCTGCTCTATTGACGGTGCCTGCTACTGTGACTCCCCCTAAGGCTAACCCTCATCGATGGCAACACGCCGACCTCCAATCATGAGAGTCCCAGCTAGACCACCATGAAGGCGCTCAACCTGCTCAAGTGTAGCCCTTGCTTCTGGTGAAAGCTGATCAGCAATCCATACTCCAGTGCAAGCACCTCCTCTCTCGGCATGCTCTGCAACCTCTACAACTATGGCTGCTCTAGCTATCTCTGTATCTGGGTACTTGTGCTTCTTTGTTGCTGTCTTCTTTATTGCCTTGCCTTTTGGATCTATAGGCAAGCGAGGCAGACGCCTCAGATCCTCATCACTTGGACCACCTCCGGCATTCTTGACATGAGCCATCTGACAAGGACTACTGCCTCTGACAAAGATCAACTGCTACTGACACTTTCAAGGCTTGGCCTTGATCTGTACTCATGAGCTTGGCCCCGAGTTGACTGACAACTGCAAACACGATCTCAATGGCATCGACTCGCTGCATGATAGAATAGATAGGATATACAAATAATTTTAATTATGCATCTAGAGGTATGAAACCCTATGAAAGCAAGCAATTAGGTACGAAATAGAAACGTGGGCTTGCTACCTGATGAACCATCGATTTGAGAAGAGAAACGACACATGGGGAACCACCGAAACACGAGGCTAGGGTTAGGTTCAAACATCGCAACTTGCCACTGGATGGATCTAGCGATGTGGGTAGTGATCAATGCGGCTCAAGTGTGTGGAGCAGAGGCAAATCCTAGGGCACGGCGGCAGCATTGGAGCACGGGACGACGTCAGCGCTAGGGCAAGCGGCAGCGGAGCTGGAGCACGGGATGATGTCAGCGCTAGGGCAAGCGGTGTCGGCGCTGTGGTTGTGGTGCGAGCAGGGCACTGCGGCGACACTATGTGAAGGGTCGAGATGGTGGACTAGAGGGGGGGTGAATAGTCTTTTCTAAAACTTAATCGTGTCGGCTAACCGATACAAATGCGGAATTAAAACTATCGGTCTAGCCAAGACTATACCCCACTATATATGTTCACTAGCACCTTGCAAAGATAACAATTATGCAACAAAGGTGCTGGGCTAGTTAGAGCTCTCCTAAACAATTCTAGGAGCAAGGTTACGCAAACCTATGCCACTAGTACTTTAAGCAACAAGTGAGCTCCTACACATGCTAGTAAGCAAAAGCACAAAGCTAACTAAGCTCACTAGCAATGCTCAATAACAAGGCAACCAATGCCTAATTAGAGAGCGCAAAAACTTAGCTACACAAACTAAGCAATGTGACTAACAAGGTTACTAAAACCAAATTAGCCACGCAAGGGAGCTACTTCTATGCTACACAAGCAAGAAGGTAATTAGCAAGCTACACAAGCTATCTAATTACAAGAGCAACTACACAAGCTTAATATGTATAAAAGTAATTGCAAGCTTGTGTAACGTGGATGCAAACCAACAGGAAGAATAAGGTTGACACGATGATTTTTCTCCCGAGATTCACGTGTTTGCCAACACGCTAGTCCCCGTTGTGTCGACCCCTCACTTGGTGGTTCAGCGGCTAATTAGCATCAACCGCTAAGCCCGCACGTCGAGCGCTGCAAGAACCTACCCCAGAAGTGAGGGTAGCTCAATGACACGCTTTACTAGAGTTGCTCTTCGTGGCTCCCGCAGGGCGAGCACAATGCCCCTCACAAGCACTTCTCCAGAGCGCCGCACAAGCTTCTTGCGCGCTTCGACGGAGACCACCACCAAGCCATCTAGGAGGTGGCAACCTCCAAGAGTAACAAGCACCACCGGCTTGCAACTCGATCACCTAGTGCCACTCGATGCAACCTCATGATGCAATCGCACTAGAATCGCTCACTCACACAATCGAATGATCACTATCAAGTATATGTGTGATGGAGGGCTCCCAAGCACTCATAAGCATGGACACTAAGTCCCCTTAGGTGCTGTCTCTCGGCCATGGCCAAAGGCCACTTCTATTTATAGCCCCAAGGGCTAAACTAGCCGTTACCCCTTCACTGGGCAAAAATTGGGCCGACCGGACGCTCCGATCGTGTTGACCGGACGCTGGACCTCAGCGTCCGGTCGCCCGCAGACGACCACGTGTCCCGATTCCAACGGTCACTTGACCTGACCAGATGCAGTAGCTTCAACTGACCAGACGCTGAACCCCCAGCATCCGGTCGTTTCCAGTAAGGTTCCGACCTCGACCGTACGTGTCCGGTCACACTTGATCGGACGCAGCCCAACGTCCGGTCACACTCCAGCTTCTGCGTTACCATACGTCAGCCTGACCAGACACACCCTACCAACGTCTGGTGCTTTCAGACCCAGCGTCCGGTCAGTTGACCGACGCCAGCGTCTTCACGATCAACTCGTTTTCACTTCTAACTTCTTCACCCTTGCTCCAATGTGCCAACCACAAGAACTTGCATCCGGCGCAATAGAAAATAGGCATTCCATTTTCCTGAAAGAGAGAGGGACCCAAACCCATCTCACCCCTGCAAACACCACCTCCTTTGTAAATGTGCCAACATCACCAAGTGTACACCACCATGTGTATGTGTGTTAGCTTTTCACAATTATTTCCCAAAGGATGTTAGCCACTCAACTTGCCACGCCACTCGATCCTAGCGATGATGCAAAGTTAGATCACTCGAGTGGCACTAGATGACCGATATGCAAATAAGTTTGCCCCTCTTGATAGTACGGCCATCTATCCTAAACCCGGTCATAAACTTCTCTACACACCTATGACCGGTGAAATGAAATGCCCTAGGTTATACCTTTGCCTTGCGCATTCCATTCCATCACCTTCAATGTCGATGCAACACATGCACCAACACAATCAACAATGATATGATCTACTTCATATCATCACGTGATCATATTGGTTCATCAATCTTGACTTCACTTGCTCTTCATCGTTGCCATCGTCCATCGGCGCTAAGTCTTGCTCAAGCTTCACCGCCACGCGGTCCATCACTCCAAAGCCTTTGACTTGCCCTTCACGCTTGCAACCGGTCTATCAAGCCAAGTCTTGTCTTGATCTTCTCCACCTTGATCACATGACTCAATGTCATCTCTCATGTGCATTTAAGCTCCTTCATCATCACATGTGTGAGCTTTGCAACATCTCCAAGCCATTTCACCTTCATGGCATATGTTGCTCACACACATGTACCTGTGGACTAATCACCTATGTATCTCACATAAACACAATTAGTCCACCTAAGTTGTCACTCAATTACCAAAACCAAACAAGGACCTTTCACTATGGCATGGGGCAATAAGCATGGCGGTGTGAGGAGATGCGTGGGCACGCGGGGATGGCGTCGTGGGGCACGGCGGCGTTGCTGGCGTGGCTGTGCGGGAGCGGCACAGAGGAGCATGGTGCGGATGCAACTACGACGGTGGCTAGGGATGGATCATGGCGATGACAGCGCAGATGCAGAGTTGGCCGAGGTGGCGCTATGATTATAAAGGGTCCCCCGCAGGATTGGATAAGGAAAGAGGAAAAGAGTTCGTATGCCGCACGAATCCTATTGACCGGACGCTTCGGTGGCAGCGACCGGACGCTGCCACCCAGCATCCGGTCGATTCTAGAGAGGTCCAAATCCTCTCGAATCATGACCGGACGTGTCCGGTGGACACCGACCGGACGCAGCCAGAGTCCGGTCACCTTGCCTTGACGCCTTCTTGATCGACCGGACGCTGAAGCTCCATCTGACCGGACGCTGGGAAAACACTATTTCAGCATCTAGTCACTCCTTCTCGGTAGCTGTTCACCTCCTATGAACTGACCGGATGCTGGACATCAGTGTTCGATGTAGCGTCCGGTCACTCCTTTTCCAGCGAATCTTCAAAGTCCTTCGTCCTGCCTGTTCCCAATCAAGTCCCAACTCAAATAAGATCTAAACACCAATTGGGACTGATGTGAGTGACCTCTATCAAACCCTCATGTTTTTCAAAAATATTTTGCCTTAGGCTATAATTCTTTTTAAGAAAATAGGCAATAAGAGGGAAATTGAAGATAAATGACAAAACAATATTCATGCATATGTAATGTAATACTTGAAAGTAAATCTGGTTGCTTGTCAAGTTTGATCCAAGGTTAAGCTTCTTCACGCTTTTCAGTAGTTATCTTAACCATGTTAGACAAGCCCTATATGCATTATTATAAATTAAACATGTTGTATATTACAATGAATGCAAGGGACAACACAAGCTCATCTTTTAGTAAAGTTGCTAAAATCAAGCACATTGAGCTCATTCCGCAATCTACAAAATGTTGCCTCATCTAGTGGTTTAGTGAAGATATCCGCCAATTGATCCTCGGTCCTTACACCTTCTAGTGATATATCATTTTTAGCAACATGATCTCTAAGAAAGTGATGGCGAATATCTATGTGCTTGGTGCGAGAGTGTTGAACCAAATTATTTGCAAGTTTTACCGCACTTTCATTGTCAAATAAAAGAAGTACTTTTTTCTAGAACTATACCATAGTCTAGCAAAGTTTGTTTCATATAAAGTATTTGTGCACAACAAGCATCCGCGGCAATGTATTCCGCTTCGGCGGTGGACAAGGCCACACTATTTTGCTTCTTGGAGGACCAAGACACAAGTGATCTACCAAGCAAATGGCACCCTCCGGATGTGCTTTTTCTATCAACTTTACAACCGGCATAATCCAAATCAAAATAGACAACTAACTCAAATATTGCTCCTTTGGGATACCAAAGGCCAATGCTTGGTGTGTGCTTAAGATATCTAAGGATTTTTTTTACGGCAATTAAATGAGTTTCCTTAGGATTAGCTTGAAATCTAGCACACATACACACACTAAACATGATGTTGGGCCTAGATGCGGTCAAATATAACAAGCTACCAATCATAGAGTGGTAGAGAGTTTGATCAACCGTGTTACCTTCCTCATCTAGGTTGAGATGTTCATTAGTTGGCATTGGTGTCTTGATTGGCTTATATTCACCCATCTTGAATCTCTTGAGAAGATCATTTGTATATTTCTCTTGAGAGATGAAAATCCGTTCTTTCATTTGCTTGACTTGAAAACCAAGAAAGAATGTAAGCTCTCCAATCATTGACATCTTGAACTTCTTCGACATCAATTCACCAAACTCTTTGCAAGATTCTTCATTTGATGATCCAAAGATGATATCATCAACATACACTTAACAAATGAAGATGTGCCCATCAAGCTTCTTGGTGAATAGTGTGGTATCGACCTTCCTAATGGTGAAGCCCTTCTCAATGAGGAAGTCCTGAAGGCACTCATACCAAGCTCTTGGGGCTTGCTTAAGTCCATATAACGCCTTGGACAACCTATAAACATGATTAGGATATCTAGGGTCTTCAAACTCGAGAGGTTGATCAACATAGACTAGTTCATTAATAAAGCCATTTAAAACAGCACTTTTCACATCCATTTAATAAAGTTTCATTTCATGATGTGATGCATATGCAAGAAGGATACGAATGGCTTCTAGTCTTGCAACCGATGCAAACGTCTCTCCAAAATCCAAACCTTCAACTTGAGAGAACCCCTTTGCTATTAATCTTGCCTTATTCCTCATGACAACGCCTTGATCATCTTGCTTGTTGCAGAACACCCACTTTGTTCCAATGACTCTTGCACCTTGTGGTTGCTCTTTAAGAGTCTAAACTTCATTGCGGATGAAGTTGTTCAACTCTTCATGCATGGCATTTATCCAATCCGGATCTTGAAGAGCTTCTTCTACCTTAGTGGGCTCATAGCAAGAGATAAAAGAGTGATGAGCAATAAATGAAGCAAGTTTTTGTGATTGAGTCATTACACCCTTTGATGGACTCCCTATGATAAGATCTTGTGGATGATCTTATAGTAGAGGTGTATTTCTTCTATTGACCACTTGAGGAGGAGGTTGTGGAGCATTAACATCTTGTGCTTGTACCACCATTTGATCATGGGAGACATGAGTGTCTTCATTTTCTACTCTCCCATCTTTATCACCATCTTGTGGCACACTTGATGAAGAAGGTGGATCAATCACTTGTACATTATCTTCATCATCTTTAGGCTTGATGTCTCCAACCAGAATGTTCTTCATAGCCTCCCTTAATGGTTCATCACCTACATCATCAAGATTCTCATGTGCTCCTTGGGAGCCGTTAGATTCATCAAATTCCACACCATATGTTTCTTCAACCAAGCCGGTGGCATGATTAAATACTCTATATGCTTTAGACTTTGATGAGTAACCAATAAGAAAACTAATATCACAACGTCTTTGAAACTTCCCTAGGTGTTGCCGCTTCTTGTAGATGTGGCATTTGCAACCAAACACCCTAAAGACGGAGACATCCGACTTCTTCTCATTGAGCAACTCATAAGGTGTCTTACCAAGGAACTTTTGAAGGAATAGACAATTTGATGCATAGCATACGGTGTTGATAGCTTCCGCCCATAGAGCTTCGAGGGTGTTGTACTCATCAAGCATTGTTCTTGCAAGAGTGATCAATGTCCGGTTCTTCCTCTCAACTACACCATTTTGTTGAGGAATATATGTTGCGGAGACCTCATGCTTGATCTCAACTTCTGTAACACCCTGGTGTTATGCTAGCATTTAGGCACTGCAAATCATGCATATCATGCATCATCAAGCATCCTAATCATACATGCCTAATCATGTAAAGAACAACTAAAACACTGCTTCGAAACATATGAAACATGTTGTGAAACCTGAATATTGCATACACTTGTTAGAGTTGTTTTGCCCTGATTTTGCTTACTACGTTAGTAGAACTTGTTTGGTTATGCTTGTAAATCATCTAGGATTATTTAGTTCAATTCTTGGAGCGAAGTTGTATTCAAATTATTTCAAAATTTTGCTTTAAAAATAATTCTCCAAAATTAAGGTTTTGAGTTAAAATTGACTTTAATTTTAGCATTCAAAATCTATCAAGAATTTGGCTTTGGTCATAAAATCAAAGTTGTAGATATTGAAAAATGGAACAAATTTCATTTTTGCACCAATTTGTGAAAATGTTTTTAAATGGCTCAAAAATGGGAATTTAATTCTGTTTATTTGAGAAATAAAAAGAAAATAATTTCATTTCGCTTAACAGGCCGCCGCTCAGCTTCTCGGCCCACGGCCGAAGCCGGCCTGGCCCGCGTCCCCGCCTACCACGCGCCTCACCAGCCCAGCGCACTAGCCCACCTCGCGCGCCGGCCCACGCGCCACGCCATCCCACGCGCGTCTCGCCTCGGCCCAGCCCCACGCCGTTCCCCTGCTCGCCGCTCGCACACGCGCCGACCGCGGCAGAGCACGCCCACCGCATGGCGGCCATGCGCCGTCAATGCCGTCGCGCGTCGCAGCCGGCCTGCGCCCGTGCCCATGCGCCCACCTACTTCTGCTAAAGCCACTGTGCTCGCTTGCACTCTCCCACGCTGCCTCTCCTCTCCGCTAGCGCTGAGCTCACCCACTCTCCCCCTCGCCGCGCCACCACACCCGCCGGCCAAATTCGCCGCTTCTCCTCCACCTCGGCCAGCAATCGTGCGCCCGCAGCTCCGCCTCGCTCTCCGGCACGTGGTGCTCGTGCTTGTGCCGACTGTCGAGCTCAGGTAGCGCCTTCTCGCGCCTCGCCACCGTCGGCCATGGCGCCGCCGTGCTCGGCCGCCGTGGAAGGCACCCTTCCTGCTCTTCTCCACCCTGCCTAGCTACATTCCCGCCTTCGCCAGCTTCTCGCGAACCACATACGCCCGCTAGCTCGCCCTGTCATGGCCGGTAATGGCCGCCGGTCTCGTTGGCCGAGCCGCGCCGCCGCGGTGTCACAGCGCCGGCGTGGCTTCGCCTCGGTCGAAGCTGGGCCAATGAGGCCATGGGCCGACGCCCTGCCGGGCCGCCTGCCCCTTCCCTTCGCTCGGGCCGCGTAGGCCAAGTGTGGCCGTGGGCCGACTTATTCCCGTGGGCCGGCCCAGTAGCAATAGGAGGATTTGTTTTCAATTTTTTCTTTATTATTTGAAAATAGAAATGGTTTAGAAAATGTTTGGATACTCAAATTTGCTCCAAATCTATTGAAATAAATTTTTCTAGGTTCCTTATCACCAGATCTACTTGGAAAAATTATTGCATGTCATTTTTGGGATGCTTTTCTGTAGGACTTTATTTAATCATGGATATTGCTGATAACTTGAAAAATGTGTAGAAAAATCTATGGGCTTCAAAAAAAATATGATTTCAAGTTTGTTAATCTTCTTATGTAATGTACTTCCTAGGAAAAATATGTGTCATGCATGTACTGTAGAAAAATTTTGAGGTGTAGTTCAAGTACCTTTAATGGCTGATTTTTGTTATTTTAGCTAGAGCGCAAACTTTGTATAAAACATGCATGTGATAATTTTTGTATAGTGATTGTATGCTATGAAGATCATAGGAAAAATGCTAACTCTATTGTTTGACACTTTTCACGGTACAAAGTATTTTCATGTTCATAATCATGCCATAGCTTGTTATTTTTGTGTAGACTAATCCACTCATTCAAATACCATGAAAATCTAATAGTAGACTACTTAGGGTAGTACTATGCTATAGTAATTTTCTCAGATTTTTCTAAGCAATAAAAATAGATGTTGCTATTCAAACCTATTATTAATTAGGGTTTAATTAAGTGTTGCTTTTTGTGTGATTAAGAAATTAGTAAAGCTTTGGTGTATCTTTGAAGCAATTAATAAGATGTGTTGATTTAGCATATTAGGAGTAGAAGAGAATGCAGTAGATGACATGTGCTTGTAGTATATGTTCTTGGATGATGTTGACTACCTTGCATTCAAGCATATCCCTTGTATTCATCTCATCCGATGCACCGATTGCATAAGCACTTACGCATATTGCATCATACAGGATCGCAAACCAAGAACCCAGTCGTCATACCCAAGGAGCTTGAGGAGCAGTTCGAGGTGCAGCCGCAGGAAGTGCCTGAAGCCGACGAGGAGGACATTGAGGAACTTTCGGAGTGCCCCAATCACCGCCCGAGCTCCTTCAAGAGAGGCAAGCCCTGGAGCATTTTCTCCCGGTTTGCAATTATTAATTAAATGCTTTACTTTAATTGATGCATTACGTTCAGGAGTTGTTTGCAACCGTTGCTGCATTATACCTTGTCTACCTTTGTTATACTATATCCTTGTTACCCTGGTATCCGTAGTCGAGTCAATGCTTAGCTGGCTTAGACCGGTAGAAGTCGGGTGATTTCCTATCACCTGCGAGCTATAGGTGGTTACCTGGATCTGCTTGGATGACTATGAAGTCATGGTATAACTAAGTGTTAAATGAAGTTGAGACCGGACGGAGACTTGTAGAGTTTTGGACTGTAGTGCTTTCCGTCTGTGTCGATTAAGGACCGACCGTTGTTGGGCCTCGAGTCATGTTGAACGCATGCCTTACATTTAGCTGGCCGGATAAAGTACCTTCCGACCGCGAAGCTGGGAGATTATTCGGGCCGAGTAGATTGCCCGCAATGCACTGTGCCAGAGCAGGTGTGGTAGGACACGGGGGCGAGATGATAAGACCAAAGTGCAGTCGGTCGGCCCTCGGGTACATGTGGTTCCTGGCAAACTAGAGATTCCTGGATAGTTGACTCGGTGATCAATATCTCACTTTAGCGGGTGAGTGAGGTTTGTGTAAGGAATAAATCACCAGCTGGTTAGGAATCGATTCAAATCACCATCGCTCCTGGACAGTGAGCACTTGACTTGAGTGACTTCATCGTAGTAAATGTTTATGGAACACTTGGACAATTATAATGAATATGACAGTATGGAAGTTGTTTAATGATCATTGGTTATCATTATCTGCTTCATCACGTGTTTGCTCTAGTATAGGTGCAAATCTAGTCGACAGGTTAATAACAATTAACTTGACAATAATGCTTTTGAAAAGGGTCTTGAAATGCTAAAAATGCTTCTTTTTGCAAATGAGTCAGCTACCCTACTATAAAGCCCTTCATAATCCTTGGTGTCGCTTATTTTCGGTTATGTTGGGTAAATCTAGCTGAGTACCTTCTCGTACTTAGGGTTTTATTCCCACTTGTTGCAGATGGGCAGATGTATTACTGCTACTATATCAACTGCCTTTATCCTGTGATGGGTGATGCTTAGGACCATGGGCATGGTCATTCCTTACATCTCGTCTGATGCTTTTGTTGGAGATGATCATTCACTGGCACTGTATTTGAACTCCGTGTGAGTGTGTGTGTGGTTTGAACAAATGGCTTCCGCTACTTTTATTCGAACTTGTTTTGTAATAACTATGTTTAAACTCTGATGTATCTGAGATGCAAACTTTTATGTAATATGTGATGGTGACCGCTAAACTTATTACGATCTTGGCTGGAATAGAAGTTGGTTTAAAATCTTTCATGATTTCATGGACTACCGGGTTATACGGGCTTAAGTTTGCTGAATCGTCTGCTCTGACGGATGATTTTCTTACTTAATTTCGTATAATTGGTCGGTTCTGTTACAACTTCATCACAATAGGCTTCTATGTTTGTGTTGTCAAATTCCTTCCCATTGTCACTTCTTATCTTCTTAAGCTTCACTTCAAATTCATTTTGTGCTCTCTTGGCAAACTTCTTGAAACAAGATGCAACTTCGGATTTGTCATGAAGGAAGAATACCCATGTATACCTTGAATAGTCATCAACAATCACAAGACAATAAAGATTTCCTCCCAAACTCTTGTATGTTGTTGGCCCAAATAAGTCCATGTGAAGGAGTTCTAGCACTCTTGTGGTTGATATAAAAGCTTTGGTTGGATGAGTATTTGCAACTTGCTTGTCGGCTTGACATGCACTACAAAGCTTGTCCTTCTCAAACTTCACATCCTTCAACCCTCTCACCAAATCATTCTTCATCAGCTTCTTGAGTGAGCTCATCCCAACATGAGCAAGTCTTCTATGCCATAGCCACCCAAGTGTTATTTTGGTGAATAGGCATGTCTTCAAGTTTGTATCTTCGGAGGTGAAGTCCACTAGATATAGGTTATTGTATCTAAATCCTTTGAATATCATATGATCATCATGCTTCTTGGATACAATAACCTCCTTCTCGGTAAACAAGCATTGAAAGCCAAGATCACACAATTGTCCAACGGATAGCAAGTTGAAACTCAATAAAGCAACATATAGCACATTGAAGATGGAATGATCATTTGATATAGCCACTTTGCCCAATCCTTTGACCTTGCCCTTTGAGTTATCTCCAAATGTGATTCTTTCTTATCCATCTACTTCTTCATCTAGTGAGGTGAACATACGAGGATCACCGATCATATGTTGTGTGCAACCACTATCAATAACCCAATGACTTCCACCGGTCTTGTAGTTCACCTACACACATGAGATCAAGCTTTAGGAACCCAAACTTGTTGAGGGCCCTTCACCTTCTCAACAAGTGACTTTGCAACCCAAATTTTCTTAGGCCTATTCTTGTTGGGAGGTCCTAAGAACATCACTTTTATCTTTCTACTAGAATCCTTTCTAAGCATGTAGTGAGCATTGAAGGCAAAAGGTCTAGCATGCTTGGGCAAGGGTTGTGGTGGTGGAGTTTGGCACTCATGAGCAAAGTGGCATTCTTGTCCACACTCAAAACATCTCTTTGACTTTGGCTTGGACTTATGTTGTTGTTGAGCTTGAGCCTTCTTTTCTTGGTTTGCCAAGTACCCAATGCCATTTCTATCCATTTTCATGATGATGTTCGTTAGTAGCTCACTTTAAAGATGCTTGCCTCTAGTGAACTTGCTCAATCCAATCTTAAGATGCTCTTTCTCCAACTTGAGCTTCTTGTTTTCTTCCTTGAGAGCATCATTGTTTTTCTCTTCCTTGAGCTTCTTGTTCTCATCTTTGAGCTTCTCATTCTCAAGGATCAAACCATCATCATGAACAATAGTTTCTAGCACAATATACTTGGTGGAATTGAGTTTTTCAAGATCTTTCTTGAGCTTTTCATTGTCATTCTTGAGCTTGACAAACTCATCATAATCATTGGCTTCAACCACTTGCTTGCCCTTGCTACTAGAACTTTGCTCAATGCTCTCAATAATCAAGTCATCACATGATGTAGCTATATCAATCTTAACAACATCATTAGTAGCATCATATGGCTCATTGGATAAGAATTCTTGAGCAATAACAAGATTATCATGATTAACCTTAAGAGTAGTATATTCTTCTCTTAGCTTGTTGTAGCTAGTGATGAGCTCATTATGTGTTCTCTCAAGTTTATCATGTTTTTCTTTAAGCTCTTTCTTAGAAGATTTGAGATCCTTGAGTTTGGATGATATAGCATCATTTGCTTCTTTAAGCTCAACACTAGCCTTTTCTGCTATATCACATTTGGCTAAACGAGAATCATTTTTAGCTTCTAGCTTTTCATTTTTAGCACTAGTTTTTATAATGATCTTAGTGTATTGTTTCAGCAATCTAGCAAGATCATCATAAGAAGGTGATTCATATTCATCATCATCACTATCGCTATCATCATCACTAGCATGCTCATCATCACTACTATCATCATTATTAGATACCTTGCGGTCACCCTTGGCCATAAGGCATAGGTGTGTAGAGGATGATGGCGGTGGTGGCGGTGAAGATGATGAAGAGTCGATAACAATTGCGGCCACCTTCTCGTTGTCACTATCATCATTGGATGAGGCACTAGATGAATCAATGTCCATGAGCCAATCACCGACAATGTATGCCTTTCCACTCTTCTTCTTCTTGTGGAAGTCCTTCTTCTTGCCATCTCTCTTCTTGTATGGCTTGTTCTTCTTCTTCTCTTCTTTTTCTTCATTACTTGAGTCATCTTTCTTGCCCTTGTATTTGTTCTTGAACTTGTCTTTCTTGGGCTTAGAGCATTGGTGTGCTAGATGACCAAGTTCTCCACAATTGAAGCAATCCATCTCAGAGATTAGCTTCCTTCTAGAGCTAGTGAAAAACTTCTTCTTCTTGCCATCAAACTTGATGCCACTCTTGTTGAGCTTCTTTAGCATTTTGGCGGTCTTTTTTACCATGAGAGCAAGACTTTCATCATCAACTTCATCATCACTTGAGCTCTCATACTCAAGTCTTGCTTTACCCTTCTCTTGGCTAGCTTTGAATGCTAAGTCCTTATCTTTCTTCTTGGTAGAGGATGAGCCATCTTGTGACATAATATGCACGTACATCTCATGGGCATTGATCTTTCCCAAGATTTGTATCGGTGTAGCGGTGGAAAGATCACCTTGATAAAGCATGGTCACAATATGCCCATATTTATCAATAGGGAGGACACTCAAGATCTTTCTTACAACATCGGATGGTTGCATTTGAGTGAGTCCAAACCCATTGACTTCCTCTACAAGAACATTCAAACGTGAATACATCTCATTAGCATATTCTTTAGGAAGCATTTCAAAAGAGCTGAGCTTTTTTATGACAAGATGATAGCGTTCCTCACGCTCACTCTTAGTTCCCTCATGGAGCGCATAAATGTCCGACCATAGTGCATGGACGTCTTTGTGGTTGCTCACCCGATTGAACACACCTTTGCAAAGGCCTCTAAAGATGGTGTTTCAAGCCTTTGCATTCCACTACTCATAATTCACCTCATCGCCTTGTAGGTGAGTAGTATCCCGAGGTTTTGGGAAGCCTTGTGAGGTGGCTCTAAGAATACCAACATCTAGAGCTTCTAGATACACCTCCATGCTAATTTTCCAATAAGGAAAATCATCTCCCTCAAAGATAGGAGGAGGTCCATCCCCATAAGACATCTTGCTCTAGGTAGTTAAGCCTAAATACGTGAGCACGAGACTCTAATACCAATTGAAAGGATCAAGATGCCCAAGAGGGGGGGTGAATTGGGCTAATTACAAATTTCTTTGCAATAATCAAATCCTATGGTTAGCACAATTAACCCCTTGTGCCTAGAAAGTGTTTCTATTGATCTAACGCATAAAAGTTTAGCACCCTAAGTTCCAATCCTACTCTAGCATGTCAATTCTAGGAATGTAAAAGACAAGTATTGAATTGCTCAAAGTAAATGCTTAAAGTAAAGAGAGGAGAAGGAACGCAGCGATGTTTTGCCAAGGTATCGGAGAGTCGCCACTCCCCACTAGTCCTCATTGGAGCACCCGCGCAAGGGTGTAGCTTCTCTTGATCCACGCAAGGATCAAGTGCTCTCTATAGGTTAATTATTTGACACTCCATCGCGGTGAATCACCCACAACCGCTCACAACTTGAGTTGGGTCACCCACAAGCTTCGTCGGATGATCACCAAACTACCAATCACCACCAAGCCATCTAGGTGATGGCGATCACCAAGAGTAACAAGCACGAACTCTCACTTGACCACGACAAGCCTAATGAGAAGGGTGGATGTACACTTTGCTACTCTTGCTTCACTAATGAGGGCTCTCTTTGGGATTCTCAAATCTTAATCACCTCACTAGGACCTTGCTCTTCTTGGCACTCTCAAACATGTTTCTCAGCTGTTGGAATGAGCAAAAGTACCCCCACACACGAATGGAGGTGGTATTTATAACATGGGCTAAAAAATGAACCGTTATGTGCCTCTACGGGGTGACCAGACGCTCTGGTCATGTTGACCGGACGCGCCGATCAGTTTACCCTGAACTCTAGTATTTACAGTGTGACCGGACGCTGGCCAATGTCTGGTCAGCACTGACCAGACACGTCTGGTCGAGATTTTCCCTTTCTAGAACCTTATTAGAGTCGACCGGACGATGGCCCTCAGCGTCCGGTCACATGACCTCTCAGTGTTCGGTCGCACCAGACAAAAACACCTCGGTCAAATGAACTGACCAGACCCTGAGCCAGCGTCCGGTCACACCAGAGCCAGTGTCCGGTCAGTATTTGACCCTCCATTCACTTTCAACTCTCGATCACATGTGAGTGAAGTTTGCTCCATTGGATCTAAGGACTATTTTGGAGCTACCTAATGCTAGTTTTAGCAAGTGTGCACCACACCTAACCCACTAGACTTACCTAGGTCAAGCTACCCATTCATACCCCCCTTAATAGTATGGCCAAAGGAAAAACAAAGTCCTAAACTACTCTAAGTGTCACTCCAACTCCAATCGACACTTAGAACTAGTCCATCCTTAACCTTGTCGTCCATCCTTTGAAAACCAAAATGATTTCCATCATAGGGGCATGACCATCATGATAGCCCAATCAATCTCCATTACCATGACCTAACTTAATTGCCTCTGCAAAACACACGTTAGTCACAATAATCGTGTATTGTCATTAATCACCAAAACCCAACTAGGGGCCTAGATGCTTTCACGCCCGACGCTTGGATCCACGAGCTCCATCTCGCTCGATCCCTAAACTACCTCGGCAGCGTCCGACACATGCGCCCAATGCTAGGATCTGCGAGCTCCGTCTCGCCTGATCCCTAAACTGCCTCGGTTGCGCCTGACGCGTGCGCCCGACGTCAGGATCCACGAGCTCCATCTTGCTCGATCCCCAAACTGCCTCGATCCCTAAAACACCTAGGGGGCTCGAGGGCTACACCCGTGGGTGCTCAGGGGCTACACCCGCGGGTGCACTCGCACGCACCCGCTGATGAAACAAAACTTCCCCCGCAGGCAACACAAAAAACCCCTAGACGATTCTACCCGAATCGCTCGGGGCTACACCCGTGGGTGCTCAGGGGCTACACCCGTGGGTGCGCTCACGTGCACCGACCATCAAGACAAAAATCTCCTAGGAGATTCTACCCGAATCGCCCAGGGGCTCCTGCCGGGTTTATAAACCTAGGGTCCCTCATGCACCAGCTTCCCAACAAAAGGCTTGGCCCAGCAGACAACATTGCAAATGATGCGCAAATCCTGGGCCAGCCCAAATACCTAAACAACAGGCCAGAAGGGTGATCTAATCTCTGACTGGAAGGCCTGGCCGAAGAGGAACGGCGCCCGCTTTCGACCCCGGCCCACCTCTCCGATCGGAGCGCTCGCTTCCGACATCGGCCCACCTCCGGATGACCTCTCTGACCAGAAGGCCTGGCCAAACACCGCCTCCAACTCCTACCTACATCTCTGACCAAGGATGCACTGAACTCCTGCTTATAGTTCTTCTCCGACTAGCGCAAACAGAGCCGACTGGGACCAATCGATCGGGGATGCCCGCTCAGTAAGGACTAGGAAACGGACAGAGAAGAGTAAAGCAGGGCACTCAAGTCAACCGCAATACCAAGGACCGTACCCTGTACACCCACAAGATAGTACCCTGCAACCTCCTGGCGTGTCAGAACCCCAGCAGTGTTGTGGGCGCCGACATTTTCCCTATAGTGTTGTGGGGGCCATCAACTCCCATACCAGACAAACACGGTAAGGCTCCCCCCACATGCCTCTGGGCATCAACAGTGTTGTGGGCGCTGACATTTACCATACCGGGCGAACATGGTAAAACCCCCTACAGGCCTTTGGGCATCAACAGTATGGCAGGTACCGACGTCTGCCATACTAGAAGAAGATGACACAACCTCCCACGTGCATCTGACATTAAACAGTATTGTGGGCGCCTACCATCATCTCATACCCGCCGGTGTGGGCAACAAGACTTAGTAGCATACGTACACTCTTTCACTCTCACTTGTAAGGCCATCCCCTTCATCTATAAAAGGGGATGCACTCTCTCCCAAAAAGGGGATGGCTCAGTTCACTTACATTGATTCACCCTTTATAACTTTAGACACTCTAAAGTTATACAAAGCACACGCTCGAACACTTAGCACATAGCGGAGCTCCCGTCACTCTCGACCCTTCAGACCAGAGTCCGACCGGACCTCTTGTACCCCCCATCTTTCTCCCTTCTGTTTGTAACCCCACTGCAAACTTCGAGCACCTGGGCTCAGGAATAAAGTCACCGACCGACTCAAACTAGACGTAAGGCACGTTGCTTGAACCAGTATAAACCCAGCGTCATTGAGTGCTAGGCCACCTCCGATCACAACGTATAGCAAAACTACAAATACTTACGTGTTGGTCACTTTCTGCACCGACTGAGTGCAAGGGAGAGCAAGAGCCTAGTCGGGTGATTGAGATTTGATAATCCAAGATTAAGGACCTCATTAGTTTATAGGGAGTAGCAAGTGTGCATCCACCTTTCTCATTAGGCTTGTCTTGGTCAAGTGAGAATTTGTGCTTGTTACTCTTGGTGATCGCCATTACCTAGACGGCTCGGTGGTGATTGGGAGCTTGGTGATCATCTGGCGGAACTTGTGGATGACCCAAGTCATGTTGTGAGTGGTTGTGGGCGATTCACCGCGACGGAGTGTTAAAGAATCAGCCCGTAGAGAGCACTTGATCCTTGCACGAATCAAGGGGGAGCTACACCCTTGTGCGGGTGCTCCAACAAGGACTAGTGGGGAGTGGCGACTCTCTGATACATCAGGAAAACATAGTTGTGTTCCTTTCCTTCTCTTTACATTGAGCATTTACATTTGAGCAATTCATTTCATGTCTTCACATTCCTAGAATTGTCATGCTAGAGTAGGATTGGAACCTAGGGTGCAAAACTTTTATGCGGGAGAACAATAGAAACACATTCTAGGCACAAGGGGTGAAATGGGCTAAATGTAGGGCTTAATTATTGTAAAAGTTTAGAATTAGTCCAATTCACCCCCCCCTCTTGGGCATCTTGATCATTTCAACCTCGACGTCTGGGCTATTACTGTCGGAGGAGGTGGGCACGACATCTAGCCATGGCCGCATGGAATTCGTTTGCCACAAAAGGGGCGCCGCCGCATGGAGGAAGCCATCGCCATGGCTGACGTCGAGGAGGGCGCTGCTGCTAGGGGCTCGGATGTAGTTGTCGTCACCGAAGAGCATGGAGAGGTGCCGATGCTAGTACTGGTGGAGATGGTGGCGCCATTGGTAGGGGTGAGGGCGCCGCCGCGTTTGTTGTGGGTTGGATCTGGTCCGCGCGCGTTGTAGGGTGGGGGTGCCGCCGATGTCATGGGAGAGAGGACACAGGAACCGCGGCCGCCACCTCGCGCCCTCTGCGAATCCAGGAGCTCATCTCCCCTTCCGCTTCTTTTCCATCCCTCGAGCGAGGTATACATAGGACGGGCGGGTATACGGAGAAGGAAACCGCCATGGGTACACGCGGCCGAGTAAGGCGACATCGGCGGCGCCCCCAACCTGCAGCGCGCGCAGACCAGATCCAGGCAGCAACAAACGCGGCGGCGCCCTCACCCCTACCAGCGGCGCCACCATCTCCACCAGTACTAGCGGCGGCACCTCTCCATGCTCTCCGACGGCGGCAACCGCATCCGAGCCCCTAGCAGCAGCGCCCTCCTCGACGTCAGCGACGGCGACGACTTCCTCCATGCGGCGGCGCCCCTTCCGTGGCAAACGAATTCCATGCCGCCATGGCTAGATGCCGTGCCTACCTCCTCCGACAGCAATAGCCTAGACGTTGAGGTATGGACAGCACCACAAATTTGATGTTTTCTCAAATTAGTTCTTCATCTAGGGTTTTCTGAATTCTGAAATTGTCAAGATTCTTTCAGTCTTTTTAGGTTCTCTCTGTTGGAACGAATTACCTGATATGTTGAAGTTGTGGCTAAAATCTCTGACCAATCGGACTTGATTTGTTTGACTTTTGGTGAAATTTTGGAGCAACTGCATGGAAGCTGTCATGCGCGTACAAGGACGCCGATGGTCGGGTCGTAATTCTAAAGCCACACATTCCTTTGCCCTGTATCCATCTTTTTTCCTCTCCAGATTAGAATTACTAAGCAATTTATTCCAATGTTTCATTATCTGTCCTTTCCCCGGCGTAGTATTCCTTGATAGGCTAATATTTGCGGGTGAATATTTGCAGATAGTGGCATCCAATGTTGGATGCACATGGTCAGAAACTGCTTCATGCTTCAGGTTTGTGTGCTCTCATCCTGTATATACATTAACACATAGAGATTACCATTACTATCCTTCTTAACCGAACTCTAGAGGCACACCTAACAAATAAACTGAGTGGCAATGCACTGCTCACTGCTCATTGCTGAGGGATGAATAGCACTTTTGGTTCACTGAAGGGTATCTAATATGGTCACATCTCATCTGAGTATCTGATCCCATCCTTTCCTTTGCATGCTTCGCATGTGCATAGCTGAAGTATCCTATCGTCCATCATGCGTTTCTTTGAAGTCATTCTTGTCTTCTTTGAAATTTCATAAATTGACAGCCTATCTTAGAAATGCATTGTCCCTGACCAAACAGAAGCAACAAGCAACTCAAAAAAGGGAGAAGGAAGCAACGGTCAAAGTCCTTGACCAAACAGAAGCAACAAGCAACTCAAAATGGGAGAAGGAAGCAACAGTCAAAGAGGGGCAAAAAAGGTGGCAAGTATCACTTTTGCCCATTATAATTTATGTTTGTACTTGTTAATCAGGCATTGATTTTTTTTCTCATTTGATTCATCAGGAAAAAGAAATGATCGGTGGTATATGGGTTTGATATGAAATTCCTTTATTTCACTTTCTTAGAACGCCAGGGTATGTAATAAACAATATAAGTAACTCTATGTATGCTACCCCTTTTGGGTGAGTTATAAATCTTATTCTATGGCTTGATAACCAAAACACATAGACTTTTAGATGTTTTATTCACATTATCAAAAATCACATTTCATTTTATTTGTGCTGCTTTCAGTATGACTCAAAACAGTGTGTTACTAAGATCAGGTTTATTGTACTATCTGGTGATCTCAAAAAACTTTGTTTTCGAGCAGGTGGAATATACACCTGAAGCATATGTGTATAGCCCATTGCAACATCATAATCTACTTTTGCAAGATCCTTATGAAACACTTACAGCATACCTCTAAAACATCTGAAACATTTAAAATGTACACTTACAACATCTATTGTATCTCGATGCGGCCTCCTCTACCGTCTCCATCGGGACGCCGCAGCCATAGCAGGAGGCGAGGCCGGAGGGCTTCCGCGCCAGGGCCCGACGCTTCTCCTTGCATAGCGGCCTCAGTTGCTAGCTGACGGCGAGCGATCACCACACGTGGGTGCGGCGGTGCCCGCGCCGTCAGGCGAAGCAGGCCGCAGAGCAGAAGCAGCGCGGCGGGGCGGTGGAGCAGGGGAAAGAGCAGTGCGGGGTGACCGTCGACGGCGGAGCGGGCCGTAGAGCAGGAGCAGCAGGGCACCCGACGGTGTAGGAGCAGGCGAGGTCACCGTCGACGTGTGGAGCAGGTCTCTCGTCTCCTTCTTCTCTTCTTATCCAACCGGCGCAACGAAAGAGACGGACGTGAATACTGTAATAAAAAACAAGCAGATGCAGAGCAGAGGTTTACTGGGCTGGTACGCAGGATGACGAAGGGGCGTCCGTACATTCGTAGCATTTCGGAAAACAAAACTATAAACAAACGCTAGTGGAAAACGGCATCCTTTGAAAGCCTCTTATACTACTAAGAGTAAGAGGTGAAGCTGCAATATTTAGAGTGAAAGCCTCTTTCAAATTCGCAACGACCTTTTCAGCTTCCTACACATCCAGTATTTACATACAAGGTCAAAAGTTTGATAGTCGCCAAACAAAATAGTTCAAACGTTGTCAAAAAAAAAAAATTCAAAAATCCTTGACCTTTGAAACACTCGGTAACCACAAATTCCTTATAATAACTCAAAAACGCATTTGAAAAGCAGCTAGCAGCCTAGCACTATGGGTGATTCACAGTGCCTCCTGGCAAATTTAAATCGGTAACCATAGAAATTTTATTATGGTTGGAAAAAAGAGAACCGTTAGTGAGGAGAGATCGAGTGGCTGGAAAAATAAAGAATTTGAAAAGCAGCTAGCACTATGGGTGATTCTCAGTACCTACTAGCAAAATTTAATTCAAAGATTTTTCAAAACATTTCTCATGGAGATGGAGCCCAGAAAACAGCCACAAACGAACAAATAACCTGAGAGAAAAACCAAAAAATTCAAGAGAAAATTCCTTATTTGACACTGAAAAAATAAGTCGTTCTTTTTTTTTTGGTCCTGATTTTTTTTTCATTCCTTATTTAACCCTCACTTTAACTTTCATCCCTAATATGACAACGCAGTCAAATCCATCGGCTAACGGTGTTAAGTGGCTGTTAAAAAGATATTTTTGCCCCTAGGTGCATGCAGACGCTGGGCCCTGGGCACATGCATGCAGCGTATCGAGCCGCTGGCTGCTCTCTTTTTTTCTCAATTTTGCTAGACACGCCGCATGCAGGCTGGCCAGAATTTTTTTTAATTTTAACACTTTTTGGAAATTAATTTTAAATCTAACACCGCTGGTTTTTTTTAAAAAAAAAACTAACACTTTTAGCCGCGTCTATTGCCCTAGCGCGGCCAAATGCATATGACGCGCCATGCATGGTGGCGCGGATGGCGCGGCAGAGGGCTGACGTGGCGGTGACCAGGAGCGCTAACTGCTGACGGGGCAGAGCCTGCCATGCCACCGATCTTGGCGCGGCACTGCCGCGCCCTGATCCGTGGCGCGGCAGAGCCGAATAAACTTGTGCACTGGCTCACTGTAGTACTAGCTACTGTACGCCACTGTAGACACAACCACACATGCATGCATACACCCACGCAGCTAGCTAGCACCAGCAGCGCCACTGCTGCGATTAGTCGACTGCTCTCCACTGTTGCTGCAATTGTGCGCCTCCCATTCTTTCTCTGTCGGTCGAGCGTGGCCAGGCGAAAAGCAAAGTTGGCCAATATGCGGTCGACAGCACACACCCTGCGGTCCCCAGCGCATGCACGCGCTCCTATCCTGCGCGGCTCTCCCTCTCTCGCAGAGTGCAAGCCACTCTTTCTCACAAAAGTCAAAGGAGCAGCAGCATGCAAAGCGGGCCCCACGGCTATTCCAGGCGCTCTCTCACAAGAAGGAAACGGAGCAGGCAGCACGCGCAGAGGCGTGGGCAGCGATGGATGAGGCGGGACGGCTCGCCTGCCTCTCCCTGTGCGCAAAATCCCTAGTTAAAAAACAGGAAAGCTATACCTTGCGCAAAATCCGTGAGCGACGGACTGGCCTGTGCGCTTGCACGACACTTGGTGTTGGTTCATCAGTAGCCATAAGTCCTCTTGATGTACTACAAGGCACCTGCATGAGCAGTACTTGTCGGTCGTCGATCGTGCGTCCGTCTTGATGGCAGACACGATCCTGTCCTATGGTGTGGGTGTGGCTGATCGGAGTAAACAGATCGATTATTGGTTCGCACAGTACTGTATCTGTAAGTGCAGTAGCATTGCTTCATCACTCACTACCTGTAGTAGTAGTAGTTGCTCTGTTTGATTGGCAACGCCTGCTCCTACACACCACACTACAGTAGTCTCCCTTCACTTCACCTTCACCTTTGCAGCATCGGTCATTTTCATTTTCAGCAGCTGTTGAGCAGTAGCATCGTGTTCACCTAGCCCTGTTGTCAAATCATGCAGTAGATGCAGTAGTCAAGGGGCTTAGATAAATTTCATTTTCGACTTCGAGACGCCTGCTGCTGCTGTCGGTGGCGCCAGGAGAGGCGGAGGAGGCGCCTGCTGCTGCTGTCGATTTCATTGCGCTAAGGCGCCTCCTTTCTTGTCACTGCACTGCACTCACCTCCGTCACGTCAGCCTCGCGGCGCTGCGCCAAACAGCTGAAAGCCAGCCCGTCACAAACTGTAGCACTGACCACGCCATCGCATGGCAGTGATGATGCACCAACTGCAGAGAGGTCACGGTCCATCGGTTTGGCGAGAGCTTGCTGGACTAGACGGCCGTGTTCCTGTAGCCTGATCCTAGCTAGCGTTGTTAATTAACAGGGATGATAGCCATGTTCCATCTCTCTAATCACTCTTTGTGATAGGTCTCGTGCTGTGCAGGCGGCTTAATTGTATTACTTAATTCGATTTGACGTGCACTCATAGCTTAATCTAGCTGCTTAATAATTTGTGGCCTGAGAAACTAAAGCACGTTGTTGCGGTCGGCGGCGGCGGCGGCGGAGTTGCCGTTGTTGGACGAGGAGGAGATGCGCTGGCAGGAGCGGCACACGGTGAGGGTGGTGGGCAGGGACATGTGCATGTAGAGGTGCGGCGAGACGAGCTTGAGAGCGTGGAGCTCCTACACCTCCTTGTGTAGCCGCCGGTTCTCCTCCGTCAGCGTCTCGCAGCAGCGCTTCAGGTACTCGCAGTCCACCTCCGTCTGCTTCAGCTTCGTTCTGCACGAGGAGGCCAGGAGGGGCAGAAAAGAGGAAAAAGTGCGCATGCTGATCAGAGGTTCATCAAAATACGCAGCATGCTGGCTATAGAGCGGCTAGCTGTGTGTGAAATTAAAGCTGTGCAACGGCGACATATCGCATGTGCGTTTCGTACCTGGCGCTCCTGTTCTGGAACCACACCTCCACCTGGCGGGGCCGCAGGCCCAGCTGCTACGCCAAGGCTGCCTTCTGCCGCTGCACGCCATTAATCAGCAGCAAGTTTATTCGGCTCTGCCGCGCCACGGATCAGGGTGCGGCAGTGTCGCGTCAAGATCGGTGGCGCGGCAGGCCCTGCCCTGTCAGCGGTCAACGCTCTTGGTCGCCGCCACGTCAGCCCTCTGCCGTGCTACCATGCATGGCGCGGCACAGGCATTTGGCCGCACCAGGGCAATAGGCGCGGCCAAAAGTGTTAGTTTAAAAAAACCGGCGGTGTTAGATTTAAAATTAATTTCTAAAAAGTGTTAAAATTAAAAAAAAATCGTTGGCCGCTGTTTTTTTCTCTTTTTGCTGGTGGCCGGTGTGCAGACGCTGGGATGCCGTTTTTTCTCTTTTTTCAACATGATACAACAGCATGATTTGTAAGACGTTTATACAACATTTTTTTCAACATTTACACAGCATGATAATGACACATGATATAGCAAGTTCATATGAATAAGGGGGTTAATTCTCTTGTGTTACAAATTAGTTTGCCAAAAGCTAAGTAAAACAAAGAATAAATAAAGGGAGAAAAAAGGGGGTTAATTCTCCTATAATCAGTTTGCAGCTAACCGTGCCTTGATCTGTTTCTCTGGGGCAAAATTTCTTCGTTGTCTTCTGCCTCTCTCTTGCGTCTGTTGTTGTTATTGCTGCTGTTGCTGTCGTTTGTGGGGTTACTGCATTCGTTGCTGTTGTTGTTGCTTTGCTGGTGCTGTTCCTGATAGTGCTCCTGCAAGTGTAAAGCAGAAGGTGAACAACCACTTGCAGTATGAATTTGACTGCTAAATGGCATTCATTTGCATCATGAGTACTCAAAAGCGCAAAAAGAGCAAAGGAACTCTACATACATGCCTGCAAGGTGATTACCTTCAGCGAGTTGCCTGCGCTTAACATCTGTAGGCCATCATCGTCTGTAAACAAGCAGCAGACCATTGTTATGTCCTCCAACTTCTCGAGAGTGGAGAATGATCTAAGGGATTCATTGCTCACCTGCAAAACAAGAGACAAGAAATTGGAACTCACTTGATTCGCGCACGCGAAATAGCATCTATGTTAGCAAGGGAATAATCTCATAAACTATTAAACTCTAAGAAGAATCTTAATGTTTTTAAGGAAACAGCATCCTACTAGCATTGCCACATTTGTCCCCCATTCTAGTCAGTTCACAGATGATTGAACGCTTCTGAATTCTCGACAGGTCAAGTCACAATCATTTTCAATTGAATCCATCAGAGGCTTCAGACCAATCGTACTACTGACCAAAGAGACTGATACGGATTTTAGGGATGCTACCTTGAGGTAGGAGATGTCAACGCTGCGAAGCTCGGGGCACTTCTTGGCGAGCAGCTCGATGCCAATGTCGGAGATCTCACAGCACCACTTGACGCTGAGCTTCTCCGGCCCGGGGCACCCGACGGCGACCTTGGCGAGCCCAACGTCGGTGACGCCGAGGCACTTGTCCATGACGAGCTCCCTGAGCCCCGTGGCAGCGGCGAGGGCGGCCATCTCCCTGTCCTCAGCGGTGACGCAGTGGGACAGGCCTCGGCTCACGCGAAGGCGCGGCTGGCGAGGCGGTAGGACTTGCGGTCACGCGGGTCGCGCACGCCCGCCAGTGCGTGCGCGAGCAGGTCCAGCGACAGCGCGTCCACGCCCGCACGGGCGCCGGTGGAGGAGCTACGGGGGTCGTCGTGGCTCATCTCGCGGGGCGACGACGGTCAAGATCTGATCCCGCCGGTCGAGCTGGTTGTGGGGAGCTCGCGCCGGCCGACGGGGCTCGCGCCCGCAGCCTTCGTGCCCCGCCCAGGGGGGCTCGCCGCCGCCTCTGCAACCAGCCCGAGGGCTCGCCACCGCTGCCACGCCCCGCCCGAGGGAGCCACCGGCCGGATCCACATCCTCCCCCGCCGGATCTCCTTCCATCTTGCCGCCGACGGCCGGCCACCGCCAGGATTCAGCCCGCCGCCGGATTGGTCTAGGGTTCGAGCCAGGGACACTCACGCACGGGAGAGAGGACAGGAGACGCACACGCACGAGAGAGATTCGACGGAGGGTAATTATAACCCCAATCAAAATGTCTGACAGCGTGTCCTAGGGTCTCTAACGGAAGAAGCTAACGGAACGAACGGTAGTGTCATATTAGGAATAAAAGTTGAAGTGAGTGTCAAACAGAGAACGAAAAAATTTTCCGGGCCAAGAAAGGAATGACTCATTTTCCCAGTGTCAAATAAGAAATTTTCTCAAAATTCAAACATATTAGCCTGAGATTCAAAGGATGAAAGGAAACAATAGTATGTCATCTCGTAGGATCTGACGATTACCCACGCTCAATTTGTATCATTTTGTCGAGTACATGTACATAGATGAAATGTTTCCTTGTAGCATATCTTGACAGGACTCAGGATAAATTTTGAAACTACCACTGTAGTGTCAATATTTACATGAAATTCTGAAGACACTGTCTGTTTACAAATAGATTACCTGACCAATTTAATAAAGTAATAAATACAATATTTTGAATCAAAGCTTCTAAGAGTAAGATCTATTGGAGTTGTAAGGATGGATTATCTTAAGACTACCCGTGAGTTGGGGACATGTGTGTTCAAGAATGAGCTTAGTTGGCTCCATAAGGAAATTTTGGTACCATAGAGCCGCACACTAACTGATTTCCTTGATCCTTCTCTGACGAACTCCAGTTCTCTGGATACACCATGCTCAGCATAGCTGGGTTCTTCTAGAAATGGCAGGTCGATCGAACCCTCAGACTCAAGGTTCTTCAACCACCCTCGGAGCAAGTAGTTTATAACCTGATGATCAGGAAATTATTACAGATCTCATAGATATAAGCTATTACCATGATCAACTAAATAATACTGGACCATTTTGGAAAACTGGGGTGAAGCTGTGGATTGAATTATTGAAGACAATGAGCTGCAGAGAGTTATGTTGTCGCTGCAAGTAGGGAGCTTCTTAGAGGCTACCCATTGTACACGGCTGCTACAGATGAATAAGAAGAGATCATGTCTCTTTTAAGGCATTGTTATACTTGTTGAATCATGAATGCACAACAGGACAAATAAGTACTACAACACATGAGACCCATTGTACTGATATTTACTTACTTCATAAGAGTATATGCGCTTGAACGGTAGATCTAATGCATACTAGTACCTCCCATCATTAGTATAGGATACCATAAAACTCCTTTTACTTTTCCCCGTTTGCATTATAGTGGTAATTGCTATTTGAGTAGTGTAAAAGCAAAGCCTTTAACAGTTTGCAAGGAAAAAAAACCAAACTTTCACAATACTCTTCCAAGGTAATATTTACACCTGTTGATTTTCCATTTCTATTGTATAGACATATTTAAGATTCCAATTTCCAAACTTAGACACAAATCATTAATAGCTGCGATATTTACAAAGTTTAAACCAACAGAGTCCTGTTCAGGTAACATGTTAATCAATGAGTTTCTTCTAAACTTGTTACATTAGAAGAAAATTCTGAATCTTATTTTGCTTAGAACTGGTTAAGTAGAGCTCGGTGCTTTGAGTTTGGTGCAGCTGATAGTTTCAGGTTTTCGTATGCTAAAAACTGTAAAACTGGTATCCCCAGTATGTCGGATCTTTGGCCTTCGTTAAGCTTTCAATAAAGCCAGGTGAATGCCTTTGATCTAAAAAAAATTCTGAATCTTAGTCAGATACACTATATACTAAGGGCCCGTTTGGATCCTTGGAATTGAATTCATTCTAATAATTACAATTTAGACATAGATTAATTAAGCTAATATAGTTGTATATGGAATATATTTGTATATTTATTGTTAGACATACAAGGGACATACTTATATGTTGCATTTCTATTGTAGTGAAGTGAGTTGAAAAGTGTGCTATAAGTTGGAGAATAGAATTATAACATAGTGATCTATATAATCCATTTCCATCTCCCACCCTATGAATTTGAGATAGGCTTATTTGTGAGCTTGAGAAAGTTATGGAATGTCAAATTCCAAGCCAAATAGCCTAATCCATTAAGTAGATTTCAATTTCTCCAAAATGAAGGGATCCAAACAGCCCCTAATAGAAATTCCTTGCAGTTTTCCATTTCCTACGTGCAATAACTCCAACAAGTTCTCTTAAAAGAGACAGTTTTACCCACTTGCAGAACTTATGCAGCTCATTTCCTAATCAATGGGTTAATACCATGAACCTTGTAGGAGGATTGCATTCGATATACATATACCCCTACAACATGCTGTCCAACAGAACAGCTAGTTTGTGTCATTTACTTTGATGAGGACCCCTGACTTTTATTGTTTGTTGACTTGCAGAGAAATATTTGTAAGACAAAAGTATTACCAAAACCCATTAAGAATTACCAATTGGAATATGGCATATTAAGGCCAAAAGGAGAGCTGAAATTTATAAACAAAGAGCAATCCTTACCTCAGGGACCTCATCATGAGGACAATGACCGGCAGGACTAATTTCATAATAAGGTGCTTCGGGTACCTGCTGTTTGACTTTAATGCCCCAAAAAGGTCTAATCCAAGGATCTTCTCTTCCATACATGAGAGATAGAGGAACGCCTTGGCTTTGGCACCTACAAATGATGAGTGTTAAAATGGAAAATTGCATTTATTATGTAAAGTTTCACTTGATCATTTAGATTATCTAATTCACCTAGAGATTGCCTCTTGGAAGGATATCTGACCCCTTGGAGCAAACATAATGGAGGCAAATGATGCAGCAGCTGCTGGGTGTTGTGTTATCTCCACAATACGAGAGAACACTTTGTCCACATTTGTTGAGTGGTCAGCATATACTTGTTTGAGTATGTCTTGAATACTTTTTGGGTCACTTATCTTTTGCCAACTACATCACAGAGGAAATTACACTCCACTTAGTTTATAGACACACGCATTAGACACTTACTTTTGCACACCAGTCTATTTCTAAAATTTCAATAATGCAACTATGCGAGAGAAATAAGTAAACTAAATCACTATGGTAATAATATTTTCACATGTAAAATCTACACATATAGTGTCTTATGAAATAAGTAAATATCATATAAAGTTAAAAGTGTTCAATATAGTGAAGTTAAAACATCAGAAACTATTAGTTCACCTCAGTGCGAAAATGTTCTCCATAACTAATAAACAACACTTACACTGCTTCAGTAAGTTTCCTCACAAATGATGGAAGAGGAAATGTCCCAGCCCATGGGAAAATCTTTGACAATCGGGGAGATGTAGCAGGGTTAGGAAAGAATCCCCAAAATGGTGTTGCATTAAGCAATGTGACACCTTTTACAAGGTGTGGACTGGATGCGGCAAAATACAGAGCAACGAAACCTCCAAGAGAGTTCCCCACAATATAAACTGGTTCACGGATAACCTGGAAATGAACTATAAACTTAGCTTACGAGATACGTTGTATAAATCTCATGGTGAAAATATATGATCATATGCATGGGCAAGCGTCTATAGTTTCTCTGCAATACAAAGGCATAGATAGCTAAACCATCCATCTACGATGGTGAGCATACACAAAAGTTAAAGCTTCTGTATGCAATTTTGAACAGGACAAACAAATAAGACAATTACTCTATTCCTAGCAGCAAAATATGCAGAACTTATGTTGATCATCGGTGTTAGTTTCAAGCAGTTTGTCAACAAAAAAATGAAGGAATTCAAATAATGTTCCAATTTCAGATATTTATCAACAAAGAAAATAATAGTAACAAGCCTACGAGGAGTTCCCAAGAGGCATGCTAAGATTTTTAAACTAAACATGGATGACATTTTAGCAAAACAAACATTGCAAGACACAATTACGAATTCAAGGAGATACCTCCTCAATGAAATGCTGAACTTGGTTTTGCCATAAATCCACAGAATACACCAGCTCCTCTGCCCAAGGCTGCGAATCTTGTCCAAACCCCCAAAACACCTCTTCACTCACGATGCTACTAGGAGCAGGGTCTTCACCTGGCAGCGACATCCCCTGCCCGAGAAAATCCATCGTCCACACTCTATGATCGCGACCAAGATCCCTTAGTTGCTTCTCGAAATGGAACGTCCCGACTCCGAACCCCGGCAGGAAGAGCACCGCAGGCGCCTTGCTGTTCTCCACACCGGACCTCTCGTAGTACACAGTCAGCTTCGGCTTCCACTCCCAGAACCCAGTACTGATCGGGGAGCTATCAGGGCCTTCCGGGAGGCCTTGAATCTCAACCTCCTCCACCTTCCTGGAAGGAATGGCCTGCAGAGCTGCATCCACGTCGCTTACATGGAATCCCTGGGCTGCATGGACCTTGCCGGAACCGCCTGGATTCGAAGCTCCTCTTGTGGTTCCGACACACATAACCGCATATCTTCTGGGCCGGGAAGGCTTGGCATGCCCCAGACCAAGACCTAGAGCACTGCCCCGAAGCCTCCATGCACTTGCTGGTGTTTGATGTAATGCCGAGCAGGAGTGGCTGCATGAGACCACCTCCATGGTCGCTACGATGCTTGATGCCCACTAGTTCTGCAGAGAAATGGAGATAAACGACTTCACTGGACCGAACTGGAACCAACAATTCGACCGTTTTCCATATGACAATTTTTTGATCCAAAGAGCTAAATTCTGCCGTCTCATACATAGATATAAAGCAGGGGCGGCAGGACACGGGTGTACACATGTATACCCGTTTTTTTTTTTCGGGCAAAAAATCGAAGCTAGAAGGTGAAAAAACATGCTCAGATCTGAATATAGATAGCATAAATCAGAGTTTTTGGTGTTGGATTTCGCACGGCAGGAAGGGAAGGGAACGAGCGGGCATACCTGGCCGACCTGGCACGGGCGGCGGTGCTCACTACTCACCCTGTCGTCGCCGCTAGGAAAGAAGGGCCCAGAGAGTGAGGGAGTGGGGTGAAGGCGAGGATCGGAGACGAAGGAGAAGGAGAGTGCAACGCAGGACGCGCTCGCGCCGCCCCGGATGGACTGCTGCTTGCTTGGACCTTGGATGCGTGCACGCCATCCGCGTGGAAGAGGGGAGTGGAGGAGAGGAGTTCGGTGTGCACGGATTGCTCTGGGTTTGTCCGTTTGCGGGTTGGAGAATCGTGGAAGTAACTCGAGACTACAAAGAAAAAGACCGCCCTGTAGCTTTTCCTGTTTTGATTCTCAGTGACCGGGGGTGTTTGGTCCTGCTAAAATTTAGTCCCGGTCCGTGGGATGTTTAACACTAATTTAGAGTATTAAAGGTAGGTTAATTATAAAATTAATTATACAGGTTAAGACTAATTTACAAGATAAATCTATTAAGTCTAATTAGGCTCATGTTTAGTCTTTTAAATTAGTATCTAAATACTCGTTGTGACATCTTTAGTCCTAGATCCAAACACCCCATTGTATCAGCGGTTACAACGGTTTAAATTATCTCAAACGAATATCCCATAACATTGTGATTCCTAAATAAATCATTATGGGAGCTTATAACTTTGGTTCAAATGAATCAAAATGCAGGAAAGTTCCCTCTACTTCTCAATTTACATGGAACGTAGATCTCACTTTTCTTGAATAAAGTTCGGCTGATAGTTTCTGTGGTTGATAAGTCGACTGATGCTGATTTGTTGTGAGAAAAAATACTATACCATAACTAATTAGCTAGGCTAATAAGTTCAAGCGAACAGGGCAGTGCCAATCATCCAACCTTAGTGTATATCAAGGTGTGCTCGCACACGTTACAGACATCGTTCGCATGGGCTAGACAGACTCATTACCTATCAATCCCCTCCTCAAAATCTCCATTATTTACTCTACTTTGACGTGTATCACCATCTTCATAGTGACACCCTCGATGACGATTGTTGTTCATCCTTTCAAGAGGCAAGAGAGCTCTCAGGCAATCATCGCTCCAAGTGCCATATTCCTCCTCGCTAATGTGTTTCGTCTTGAAGGTGAGTCAAGCCGTGCAAGTCCATGTAGTGTTGTTGCCTCACCTTTGAAAGCTCCAACCATGTCCTTTGCAAACAATCAAGTTGGGATCAAGGTCTAGACATGAGCCCAAGCCCCAAAGGACTTGATAGGCAGGGCTAAGGATGACGGTAGACACGCTTGACATAATAAGGTTTCCGTATGCGCTATGTGAGCGAGGAAGGTTTGGTGGTGTGGGCTTTAAAATCACACTAGTCCATTACGCGCGCCCTCGCGCGCGCCGGCAAATCACCTGGTTAAGGCGTAGGTAAAAAATATGTATAATCTTTGCATGCAGTGCATACATATCAAAGAATGGATGCAGCATAAATTTGTTTGTGCTGATCATCAGGTAATTGAAATAGCTGAGGAACTTGTAGTTGCAATTGTTAATTATGCACCTTCCTTAATATGAAAACAGATAATGTACCTCTCTTCAACTGTGTGATGGTACTTGATCAGCATCTGTATTTCGCCAATAAATGTCGAAGATAGCCAATGACAGGCAACACCGTTATTGAACCACCACCATTTAGACCACCAGAAGGCATGCACAGGCGAGATGGAATAGGAACTAGACTGGAACATTTTTTTAGCTGAGATGAAGCCCAGGGAGCATCTAGAAGTTGTCATGCTGCATAAACCTCATAGGATATAGCAGGTGATTAGATCGTAAAAGTTAGGCGGCCATGTAGTCCCGATAATTTCTAGAAGTTGCCGTGATCGATATATAATAAATTTTAGGTAAAATGTAAATTAAGCATGTATATGCATGAAGTAGGCAAGATCTTTTGTAGCCTGCTGAATATCACTTTGTGCCTATTCTTTTTTCAATCAATTTGCAGATAAAAAAAACTTTACGACCTTTTGGATGTTGTCAAGCTGCACAAACTCTTGATAACCAACAGTAGGTGCTGAAAGCATCAGAATGGATGCATATGTTGTACCAGCTCGTAGAACGTCTATTGATTGACATGTGATTTTCAGAGAGCATCTGAATTTACAGGTCAAATGGAGGCGTACTTCCTCCATTTCTGTTTTACAACCTGGGATGTAAGGCAGGTATCATATGCAAGCTTGAACTGTGTGTCTACGCCATATCTATTTTACACATCCTAAAAATACCTATAGATTTGTGAAATGGATTACAGACTAAGGAGGGATAACTGCTGTGCGTACGGGTCTTTATTCTAAAAACAGAACGCGCGAATAAACAAAAAAGAGGACAGGAAGCAGATGGCAACAATATTCATCGCACAGTCGCAGCTCGTTAGATTAAGCAAGAAAGAGGGCATTACAAAATTGGACAGGTCAAGAGGTCTCACAAATGTTGTTTGAAAATTAACACAAGAGCAGGATGCATATCTGAACTGATAAGGAAAAAGCAGGCAAGAAGGTCCAGCTCGGCATCGATCCTCACTATACAGCCTGCAGTAATGTGCAAACGCTAAACATAAGCTACATTTAAACAGGCGGGCCAAACAACCTGCAGGCTCATTTGACGCACAGAAAAGGATAGAGAGTTACACATGGAGCAGGGCGTAGACCTGAATTTTATGGAAGACGTGATCATGCCGTGGCACCGCACCGCAGCGGTGCTTCTTTTGCACCAGCCTATACACTTGAAGACGAATGCAAAGAACGATATTGGTTACAAAAGTTTATATGTGCATATATACTTTGGTAAAAAAAAACGAGACCTCAAACTACTCAACCTGCATGTGCAAATAGATTTCAGATTCATTCATGAGCCAAAAGATCAGAGTGAGGCAGTCCTCTATGGGTTCTTGGACCTGCACACAATAGGAGCAAGTGAGGTTGTCAATCAATCACTTATCCCAGCCGGAAAAGGGAGTAAAATTGGGGAATCGAATGTCGGTCACATGGATGGTTACCATACCTGAGGCTGCCTAAGCTAGAAAGGGCGAGGGCAAGAGGGAAAGGAGGTGGCAGCATAGGTGGCCATCGACGCCGTTCGGGGGAGGAGATGTGATGAAGGGGCTGATGTAGGTCCGCGCCACCGCCATTCGAGGGACCACCTGGGCGTCCTCCACCCCTGAGACCTGAGAGCAGAATGGATCAAGATTGAACAGATGATTGAGATAGAGGGCTGTTTGAAGTGATAATGAGCATAACAAATCACAAAGATCACATCAATGTAGAAGCCGCAGGATCCCTCATATAGATTGGTACCACCACATTTTTTTACTGGATCATGCATTGACCTTTTGTTTTGTTTCAGTAAGTTATGCCAAAGCATACATTATTGCCAAACCATCAAGATTGTTGTTGCTGACAAAAGCAGGGACGCTTTACTGTTAGTAAATGTAATGCAACATCCCAAAAAATTGCTTCCAGTAAGAACATGTTATGAATGGGATAGTCATACATGTAAGTAAGTTCAGTGGATCTGAGTTTTTTTTTGTGCAATAAAAAAGTTTCCAAAGCTTCCATGCACATATATCATGTTTTGACAACTGAACATATATGATGGCACTTCTTCCAAATCATTTTCCAGTGGTCAGAAGCGCCATGGCAGACATGTCATGACAGAGGTCTCGTACATGGCAACCACGAGAAGCAAGGCAGGCTTGTATAGAGAAGCAACAGGAGAAACAAAATGACAGAATACAGACCAGACCAACCTGCACGGTTGCCATGAGGAACGCAAGAAACAGTCAGGCAGCCGAGGGGCATCCCGATGAATAAAACAGCTAGGTCTTCACTGTGATGTGGCACACGCTGACAAAATTCATGGCAACACATATGACTATTTCTTCTTTTACTGGCAGCTGCTCCAGCACCTGCATATTTACCGACAACGTATGGAACCTGTATTAATTTCAGAAGTACTGTAATTTTTAGGAATACAACTAACCTAATGTGCTCACGCTATCTCAAACAAATGTGCCCTATACTATCTACAATATCTGATAAAGTAACTTTGGATCATTCATTTCAAAGTGAAGTGCACGAAGAATTCCAAATCACATGCTCTCTGGCCCTGTAATGTAAGTAATGACATTAAGAACATGTGAGGAACCTAACCAAATAAAAAAAATTGCAAACCATCCCTGCTATCATGCATAAACAACAGCACAACACAAACATGTAGGAAGTCACTAAGATAATGTAACAACACCTATGACAGCAATGCTCTCGGAACCAAGTAGTTAATCTTGTGCTTGAAGAGTGAATATAAAGAGAAAAGTATAATGGGAGATATAGAGGAGGAATATGAATTGGATGTTACCTTGCCTGCTAAATGAGAACTGAAGCACTCCAATTATACTTTACCCAGTAGCATATGCTGGCCATAAAAACAAACGGAAGTATTAGGCCAAGTAAAATACAGTTCGAAAAACAATGGGAATCATGGCTCAATATGATATATCATGTGCAACTAAATAAAATTCATTGTAAAATAGAAGAGAGGAGGTAAGGAAAAAAAAAGAAAAGACATGCTAATCATAGTTGCAGCGGCCATGCTGGTTATTTATTTTGAGAAGCATTCATACCCTTGCAAAGTGGTGGCATAGTAAGAACTCATCCACATTTAAGCATTAGCTTACTGAGCCAAATATCTCATATTTACGTGGATCCCCATAAAGGCAAGGGCACCTGTATCAATTTACATAGCACGGCAAAAACATATATCCTCTAAAAAAAGAAAATATGAGAAATCTAAGAACAATCCAATCTATGTATATAATTGTCGGTGCACCGGCAAGTAAATTTATAGTAATGCGCGTTAGGCTCGGATGGTGCGCTAAAGGACACAAGATTTATACTGGTTCGGGCCGAATATCCCTACGTCCAGTTTGTTGCTGCTCGTGTTATTAGCACTGAAAACGGTTCGTGGTAGGGGGAACAAACGATCGAGAGAGGGACTGGTCCTAAGTCTCTGATGGAAGGGTTGAAAGGAGGCCAAGAGCTTTGTAGCAGCTTGACTGTGTGTGTGAGTGTCTTGTGTTATTCCGTCAAAGATCCGTCCCCTTGGTGGAGGAAGCGCATCCCCTTTTATAGATGAAGGGGATGGCTTTACAAGGGTGAGGGCTTTAGGATGCGTATTCTACCTAGTCTTGTGGCTCACGTCTACCCGGCCTGGTTCTTCATTCTGATGAGTGCGAAGGAAGATAAGCGCCTACAATACTGTCGATGCCTCTGTAGAATGTCAGGTTGGTTATAGAATGTTGCCCTGCGCAGGGTATGGGCTGCAGTACAGTGGTTTTGACTTATGAGTCTCCCTCAGCCTTGCTCCGCACGCCCTCTGGTTCCTATGAGTCTTCGTTGGAGGGACGAGGGGTCGGGGTCCGGAGTAGCGCCGTGGCCAAGGTCTTCTGACTTGGTAGACCTGAGGGGTCGAAAAGCGGGCACAGCTCCCTTGGGTCCATACCGTGGTGACGGAATATCCGTCGTTCGTGGAGATAGCAAATCCTTTTCTGGAGCGTAGTGGTTGTCCTATATCTTCGTCGGGTTCCGTATCCCAGAGCTGAAGGCGACGCCTACAACTCTACAGGGCGAGGGGCACGCACCTAAAATACCTTTCGGGCTCTGCGGTGCCCGAAAGGGTCTAAAGCACATGTCCCGTCATTCCCTGACAGTACTTTTCCTGCTAGGGCGCAGGGTATGGTCCTTGGAGCCATGGTTGACCCGAACATCTTGTCTTGCCCTGTACCCATCACCATGAGGGAACGGGGAGAAGTTGTCAGGTAAGATTAAATCAGTCTTTAGATACCGAGCAGGGCGAGGCTCGTTCCTGGCCGTCGGGTGAAGCGGAGGCTAGTCCTTATCTCTTGGTCGAGACCGAGCCCGCCCCTCCGGGGTCGGGCGAGGCGGAGTCTATCCCTCAGCCCTCGGGCGAAACTGAGCCCGCCCCAAAGGCGTCGGGCGAGACAGAGACTAGCCCTGAGCCCTCGGGCGAGACAGAGCTATCTCAAAGGCGTCGGGTGAGGTGGAGTCTATCCCTCAGCCCTCGAGCAAGACCGAGCTTGCCCCAAAGACCGAGCTTGCCCCCGAGCCTCTAGGTGATTCGGATAGAACCGCCTAGAGGGTGTTTTTGATTTCGTCGGAGTTATTTTGCCAGAGGGTGCGCGCGAGCGCACCCGATGGGTGTAGCCCCCGAGCCCCCGGGTGATTCGAGCAGGGTCGCCTAGGGGGTTGTAACGGACCCTTCATGGGTAAGGTTGAAGGACTTAGTTTTTCGTCAACCGGATATTTTTTCGAGGGGGTCATGGTATCCCGTTCGCGGGGATCTCATTCAGGGCTGACCTAATTTGGGCTTGTCCGTGGACCGGGATCCAGTAATACTTGCGCCCTTGATTTCGGATCGTTCGCGGACCCGTCCTCAGTTGGGCCGGCCGTCGAGCTTCTGGGCCCTAGGTGGGCCAAAATAGAAAAAAATCTTTGTGACCTGCCTTCCCCAGGTGGGAAGAGAGTCCGGATTCACCTGGGGATGGCGAACCGTCCACCGTGATTTTTGGTGGGAAAGGATAGGGACTACGGGCGCATGTCCCGCGACATGACGCGGCGGTGCGCGTGGTAGGCCCAGAGATCGAGGCGGACGGTTGCCCTTCTTGCGTCCGTCGCCCCTATAAAACCACGGGATTCGCCCCCAAGGTTCCGTATTTCGCCCCCTTACCTTTGCGTCTGAAACATCTGCCACCAATCGTCCCAGCCTCCTGCGCCCGCACCGCCACCGTCGACCGACTTGCATCTGTGTTGTAGCCACCATCAAGCTTGTGCCTGCCTTTCTCCCCAATTGCTTTAATGGAGTTGTGGGGCAGATCTAGCATCACCTCACGGCGTTTGGAGGGCCTCGTCCGCCGTGGCCTTCTCCGCCCGCTGTCCGCCGTCCAGGAGTGGCTGCTACATGGTGACGAGGGTGAGCCAGTGCCGCCCGAAGGGTATGTCGTTTCTTTCGCTATCTTCCATGAGCGGGGATTTGCGGTACCCGCGCATAGATTCCTTCGGGGGCTGCTGGATTATTATGAGGTGGAGCTACAGCATCTAACTCCCAACGGGATTCAACATATGGCGGCGTTTGTTGCCCTGTGCAAGGGTTTCTTAGGGATCGATCCCTATTTTGATCTGTGGCGGTATTTCTTTACCGTTAGTTTGTCGAAGAGGAAGATTGGGGGGAAAGATGCGAACGCGCCGATGGGATGTGCCAGCGTTCATCTGCGCCATACCCGGTCGAGGGGTTACCCATACATGCGTCTGGCGACATCCAACAAGGGATGGCACTCGCAGTGGTTTTATGTCAGGGATGATGTGAGTGCCACCCTACCGAGGTACACTGGGTGCCTTATTGAAGAGGCTCCGGAGTCATGGGGCTAGGGCGTCCAGTTCAAAGACAAAAAACACCTCTCCGACCTTCTTTCCGCCCTCCAAGCCCTGAAGGATCAGGGCATAAAGGTGACAGGGATTATCGGTGCCTATCATGCGAGGAGGGTGGCGCCGCTAATGGCGCGCGTGCTTCCCCTGCATCGGATGATGCCCGGGATGTCGTTCGAGGGGACGGTGCTTGTTGACGAGGCGCTCCCTTTCTCGGAAGTGGCGCAACGCATTAAGGAGGCGACGGAGCCGACGAAGGATTCCAAAGGCAGCGTCCTCGACATTGTGTATCCGGTGCTCGGACATCCCCCAATGCGGCCGGAACCTGGGTTCTTCGAATTCGTATGCCCTCTTCTCCCGTGCTCTTTCTTTTTCCTAAATCTCCATTTTTGATACTTGCTTTTGCGACGTTGGGACCAGCTGAGGGGGCTAGTCTTCAAAGATAGTCCGGTTCTGCTGCCAAAGGACAAGGCTGTGGCGGCGGCGAATCGACTCGTGGCCGAGCGGGACAAAAAAGCAAGGGAGCAGATGAAGAAGGCGAAACGACTGAAGCAGGAGGCACGGGATCAGGGAGAGGATGTGAGCAGTGATGACGACGACGATGACGATGATGATGATGACGAGGTAGTCATCGACGTGGATTGGGGCGTCCTGGAGGACGAGGACACGCTAACAAGTGCCCACCCATCCGTGCAGGGACCCTTCTCGTTCCACGCGGAGGGAAGTGAGTCGGTGCAGGCCGGAGAGTCCGCCGCTTCGCATGGCGTGCCAATCGAGGATCGGTGGATGGGGAAAGACGGGCTTGCCACCGCCGACCCCGAGGTGATGGTGGAGGGGAGTGGCTTTGATGCCGCGCCCCATGAGATGATGGAGGGGAGCAGCTCTAGTGTCGTGCCCCACGAGGTGAGGGAGATGAGCCCCACTGCCTCAGAGCAGGGGGCAGGCTCGAAACGGTCCCGCCCAGATGATTCGGGGCAGGGATCTAGGGATTCGTCCCCAAAACACTTCCGCCAGCCGAGGGCGTCAGTGTAAGCTACTGATTCCCCTGTTTTCATCCCTTTTCCATTTCTATTTTGACCTAATGGCTATTACCTTTGTGTAGGTTCTTGCGGATGGGTCATCCCCTAGGGCTGGCGCCCAAGAAGAGCCTCGCCATTCAAGTGGGACGGATGGCGTCGCCTGGCGTCACCCCTGTTTCGAGCAAGAGTGGTGCTGACGTTGGAGCCACGTTGGCCGACCCGACGGCGTCTGTGGTGGCGCCCACGCCCGCAGTGGTTACCGAGCAGGCGGCTTCCTCTATGGCGGACGTGGTACAACCAGACGAGGGCCGCATACCGCCGGTGGAGGAGGTCGTGACCGTGCCAAGCCAGGATTAGCCAGGCACAGCCATGGTGGCGCTCGAGGGCGTAGTGCAATCCACGCCACTGGGGGCCTAGGTGGATCCACTCGTGGCGCTCGAAGCGGCCTAGATGGAGGAGGGTCCGGTCGGAGCATCCTCGAGCACGACAGTTGTGCCGCATAGGGTCAGGAAGGAGCCACCCCTGGCCCCTTTGTCGGGAGGAAGCCACTCCCCCACACAGGAGGAGCCGCCGCTCCAGTGGATGGCTGCCCAGGATCCGACATCGGCTCTTTTCTCGCTCGATGATCATGCCGAGAGCATGGAGGGTCTTGACATCGGAATCACGACCATGCTGGATGCCCTAGACCAGGCCAGAGGAGCCCTACGTAAAATCATTGTTCCTACTACCCAGGTACTCACTTGGTTTTCACATGTTTTGTGTTTTCGCATTTCTGATACCAGTCTTCTTCCTCTTTAGATTCTTGTTGCTCGTAGCCAGAATAAATCCTGATTCTTCCGCGAGCAGAAGGCGGAGTGGGATCGCCTTTCTGAGGAGGCCCGGCTACGAGCAGGCATGGCCGCACAGCTTGCTACCGCCCAGGAGTGGGAGGCCCAGGCGCGTTAGGACACGGAGGAGGCCCACGGGATGTTTGAGGATTTGTCGGCGAGGTCAAAGCTAGATGGGGAGGAGATCGCTAGGCTCTGAAAGGAGCGAGACGAGCTGCTGTAGAGGAATGCCATGGCTAATGAGAAGGCCGGTGAGGTCCTGAAGGAGCTGGAGATGGAGCGGGACCTCCAACGAAAGGCCGAGAGTAGGGCCACATCCCTTCAGCAAAAGGTGGACGAGGACATCGAGGTGGTCCATTCTCTCTGGGCAGATCTCGATGACACGGTGAGCCAAAGGTTGAGCGCCGAAAATGTCTCTATCAAGCTAGAAAAGGAGCTTGCCCATGTATGAAGGACCCTTTAGACTGAGAGCGACGAGCATGATCTTCTACAAGCTGTGGTCAGGGTGGTCCTTGATGCCCTAAAGGTGGTGGAGCCGGTGGAGACTAGCCTGCTCGTGGCTCGTGCCGTAGGTATCACGGCTCAGGTGGGCTAGCTTGAGGAGAGTGCTTTTCACACCGAGATCACCCAGGCCTTCACCATCACCCATGCTCATTATGAGAAGGAAATCAACCTGAAGGTGATGAGCGAAGGTTTCCCGTCCACCTATGAGGATGATGAGCTGGAGGCAATGGAGAAGATGGTTGCTCCCCTTGCGAAAAACCTGGCGGATAATCTGAAAGAGATGGTTCTCCCTTTGCGGGAGTAGTTAGTCGAATATTTTTTATAACAACTTATATGTAATATGTGAACAAGTGTCGGTATTTTCGAGTCCAAACGTAGTTTCGTGATTTTGCTTCGTAATTTCGTTTTGTTTGATTTTTTGCGATCTTACCAATCTGTTCCCCCGAATCTTGCCGCTGGTCTTGATGCGAGGAGATTGTTTCAAAAAAAGGAAGGGAGGTAGCCGTACCTTAACCAGCCCCCGAGTAAGGTTCGACCCCCTGCATTTGCTGGGGTCGGGGGTTATTGGAGACCAGAACGTTCAGATGGAATCCCATTCCGTGGTTTTGGTGATAGGGTCGACGAAGTCCTTAGATGGCATTGCAATATTCCCCGTCCTGTCTTCCAACAGAATTCCCCAAACGGGGACTCTATGGGCTCGGCAAGGTAGGGCCTTTGAACCTGTGTCCCTGTTTTGAGCGGCTCGAGCCCCCGGGCCTTGTTAGGGTCTGATAGGGGTCGGCCGTAATTTGCGTGTTATCCCATCCTCGATTTTCGCAATCGGAGGGGCTGAGTAAACAACACTTGCCTTGACGGCTCGAGTATCGCGCTCAATGAGCTCGCTAACGGGTACGTTCGTGTGGAATCCGGGTCCATCATTTGCTGATGGGGTCGGCAGAGCCCTCTGGTGGCACTCCACAACTTCTTAACCTGCCTCCCGGTAGATGCCCGAGCCGTTCGATAGGCTCAGGTGGCCCGATGGCCTCTCCTCGATGGAGATTCTGTGGGTTTGGCTCGGGGTTAAAATCGAATGAGAAAAGGTTGAGATGTCCTTGTCCGCTTCTAAGCGGGGTCGGGCAAGGCCACTGGGGCTTGTCTCAGTTATTTCTCCCTAGCTCTGTTCGGCACGAGGCGGCCTTGAGCCCTTTATGGGCCAGCCTTCGAACCTCGGCCTGCTACCACCTATATCAAATGAGGCGACGGCCGTTTCGTGATGCGACACAAAGCGTTGGGATGTTTTGCATATGTATAATATAATTGAAATGAAGACGGGGTCGATAATGTTACCTTGGCGGTATGAGTGACGGAAAGCTCCTACCAGATGTGTCCGTGCAGGGTTCGGGCCCTGATGTTTGTGATGAGGTTGGAGTAACCTGCATAAGAATCGCTATTCTTTGTTTTTCGTATCTCGGTGGCGGTCCGAGCCGTTTAATTAACTTGGGCAACCTGACAGCTTCTCCTTTGGGGGAGATTCTGTAGGCGGACCCCTCTGAACCCTTCTTGAGAAGGCAGATGTTGAAGCTAGAGACGCGAGGGGCGTTGAGTATAATTTTTCTGGTGAACAGAAACACCGTAGCTACTGAGGCGTAGGGTCTGCTAGTTCGTCTAGTTTTACTCAAAGTTCTATGCCCGTATTCCGTACCCCTGGTTTCAAGCATACGGAGGGGTCGAGTGAAGAGGATGTCTAGACTGGTAGATATCCTTGGCAGCCCCCGAGTGATGTTTGTGTCCCCGCCGTTCGACGGGGTCGGAAGTTCGGTAATAAATCTTTAACGCGTAAAGTAAGAAGGCAGAGATGCTTATCTTTCTCTAGACGTTCATTCGTCATCTCTCCTGGGCCACATGGTCGACCTAGGAGAGCCGTTGGGCTCCCCTTTATAGAGGCCCTATCGTCGGATCGTTCCGTGGTCCTACATGGGGAGGCGAAGGGTTGTCTACCCATGTGGGCGCCTTAATTGCCGTGCCCGGAGCGGGTCAGTGGTGGGCCCCACCCAGGCAGTGTCCAGTTTGACCGAGGGGGGACGCCTCGTCGACCGAGGCACGTCCCGTCAGTTCCGGCGCGTCCCCTTAGGTGTCTATCAGCATTGATTCCGTATTTAAGGAGGGGAAGGGAGAGGGTTTTTCGTCCAACCTTTCGCCTTTCCTTAGCTGCAGTGTCTCCTCTTTAAATAGGGAGGGGGAGGGGAGTTCTCATCCCACCTCTTCTTCTGCCTCTGAGCCGCTACCTCTCCTTCTCCCTTTCCACCGAATGCATCCGTGCGTCGCGACGGTTCCTGAGTGAGGAAGAGTAATGCCAGAGAGATAAAAAACTCACAAATCCGCTCGTGAATCTGGAGCCTGATGTTGAGCCGGAGGTCATCCAATGTAGATGAGATGGTGCGTGCTGCCCTTGCTGAGGAGTCGCTGCTACCGAAAAAGGAGCGCTGGCGGGCGCCGTACGTTGTCGACTTTGCCATCGTTTGCTGTGTTCCTCCCTTGGTGGGAGGCAGTTTTTGCTCTGACGTCGTTGTCAGGGTTGTGGCTGGAGATGATGGCATAGTCCCCGGACGCCCTGGCGGAGGCATCGCTGTCGGGGTTGTGGCTGACGACGATGGCATAGTCCCCGGATGCCCCGGCGGAGGCATTGCAGATGACAACGCCTTCGAGGATCCCGCGAAGCGGCGGGATGTCGCCGATGGAAAGTGTGGTGCGGTGGCCACAGTAGACGAGCTGGCCTGTGTACACGCCCCGGGCATCGCCGATGGAGAGCGTGGCGCGGCGGCCGCAGTAGACGAGCTGGCCCATGTACATGCCCTGGGCGTCATCGATGGAGAGCGTGGCGCGGCAGCCACGGTAGATGAGCTAGCCTGTGTACACGCCCTGGGCGTCGCCGATGGAGAGCGTGGCACGGCAACCGCAGCAGCACTTTAGTAAAGCTAAGCAGAGACTGTAATTGAATAATTTTGTGGGGAAGCCCTCGAGTAAAGTCCTCTGAATTTATAAGTATATTAGTCCTTTTTGTAATGAAATCACTTTGTAAGTGGCAAATTTGTGCAAAAAATGAGCAAATTTTTATCTTTTGCTTATGGCAAGCAATCTTTTTATCTTTCTCTTTTTTGTAGAAATAGTTTTAGTGCCCTCCGACCCTTCTCACGGTCTAAGTTGTAAGAAACTAGGAACGTGGGTGAACTAATTCTGATTGAGCTAGTGAGCAAAGAGGTTGCAGCCACTAGGGCATGGGTCTCCCGTAGTCCTACCAGTTGTATTCAGAATTTGTTCCCAAAATCTTAACCCTTAGGACTTGTTTATGAGAAGAATGGAAAAATTAGAGAATGTTTGCAAATATATAACACAGGAGGTTTTTGCAAGCATAATATTTGTATTACTCATTTCAGCCCCCGAGTGAGGTCTGACCCCTCGCAATTTGCTGGGGTCGGAAGTCACTAAGGATCGAGGTTTTGTAATGACAAAAACTGATAAGGAAGAGTATATGCTTATTTTAAGGGTAAAAGCGACGTAGCTGCTCAATGTTCCAGACATTGGTGAAGACCTCACCGTTGATGGTTTTCAACCTGTAGGTGCCCGGGCGAAGTACTTCTGTGACGACGTAGGGCCCTTCCCAGGGCGGGGAGAGTTTGTGGCGGTCCTTATTGCTCTGCACAAGGCGGAGGACGAGGTCCCCGACGTTGAAGGCTCGACCCCATACCCGTCGGCTGTGGTACCATCGCAACACCTATTGGTACTTAGCTAAATGGAGGAGGGCGATGTCGCGGGTTTCGTCTAGCTGGTCCATGGCATCTTGGTGAGATGCTTTGGCCCCCTGTTCATCGTATGCTCGGATTCTTGGTGCTCCATAGTCGAGGTCTGTCGGGAGAACGGCCTCGGAACCGTAGACCATGAAGAAAGGTGTGTAGCCAGTGGCCCGGCTAGGAGTTGTCCTTAGGCTCCAGAGCACAGCCGGGAGCTCAGCGAGCCAGCGTGTGCCGAACTTGTTCAACCGGTTGAAAATTCTAGGTTTGAGGCCTTGAAGGAGCATGTCGTTTGCACACTCGACCTGCCCGTTCATCCGGGGGTGTGCGACGGCTGCGCAATCGATCTGGATGTGTTGTTCATCACAAAATCGAACGAATTTCCTACCGGTGAACTGAGTGTCGTTGTCTGTGATGATGGAGTTTGGTACTCTAAAGCGATGGATGATGTCGAGGAAGAATAGCACAGCCTGCTCGGATTTGATCGTGGATATTGGTCGAGCTTCAATCCATTTTGTAAACTTGTCTATGGTGACAAGTAGGTGGGGTGAAGCCCCTGGGTGCCTTTTTGAGTGGCCCAACCAGGTCGAGCCCCCAGACCATGAAGGGCCACGTGATGGAGATCATCTGGAGTGCCTGGACCGGGAGGTGTGTTTACCGAGCATAGTACTGACACCCTTCGCAGGTGCGTACAATTTGCTCGGCATCGGCTACTGCGGTGGGCCAGTAAAAGCCTTGTCGGAATGCATTTCCAACCAAGGTTCTTGGTGCAGCATGATGACCGCAGATTCCACCATGGATGACGCCCAGCAGGAGCCTCCCCTGTTCGCCAGGGATACAGAGTTGCAGAATACCGATGTGACTCCGTTTGTAGAGTTCACCCTCTACATGAATGAAGGACTTGGCGCATCGCGTGAGCTATCGAGCTTCCGTCTTGTCTGCCGGTAGTATGTCGTGGAGGAGGTAGTCGAGGTAAAGCGTTCTCCAGTCATCGGGAGAGTCGGACTCCGCTGCTGGGTCCTCTTCAAGCTCCATAACCTCGGGGTCGAGTAGAGCAGTTGGCGGATCGGCCCCTGGGGTCGGACTAGATAGGCCATCGTTGGCTTGTTCTGACCCCATGTAGCGTACCGAGGGTTTGTGTTGATCGCTGGCAAAGACGCCTGTCGGGACTGGCTCTCGGCCAGACGCTGCTTTCGCGAGTGTGTCGGCTGCTTCGTTGAGGCGCCTTGGGATGTGATTGAGTTTGAGGCCATCGAATCTATCCTCCAACCGCTAGACTTCTTGATAGTACGCCTCCATCTTGGCGTCATGGCAGCATGACTCCTTCATGACCTGGTTGACGACCAGCTGAGAGTCGCCCCTAACATCGAGGCGTCGAATGCCCAGCTCGATGGCGATTCATAGGCCGTTGATGAGTGCTTCATATTCTGCAGTATTGTTTGATGAGGGGAAATGAAGCCAAACCATGTACCTCATGTGGACCCTGAGGGGGGATACAAAAACTAGTTCTACTCCGGCGCCCTTCTTCATTAGCGATCCATCGAAGTACATTGTCTAGTACTCTTGATCGACAACTGCTGGTGGCATCTGGACCTCGGTCCACTCCGCGATGAAGTCAGCCAGCACTTGAGATTTGATCACTGTTCGGGGGGCATAAGAAATGCCCTAATCCATCAGCTCGAGCGCCCACTTTGCGGTTCTTCCCATAGCGTCATGGCTACGGACGACCTCGCTGAGGGGGAATGATGTCACTACTGTTATAGGGTGTGATTCGAAGTAGTGGCGTAGCTTCCTCTTGGTGATGAGGACGGTGTAGAGGAGTTTCTGGATTTGGGAGTAGCGGGCTTTGGAGTCGGATAACACCTCGCTAATGAAATACACAGGGCGCTGCACCTTGAAGGCGTGCCCCTCTTCCTCTCGCTCTACCACCAAGGCGGAGCTAACCACTTGGGTGGTGGCCGATATATACAGTAGGAGGGATTCTCCGTTGCATGGAGGAACTAGGACCGAAGGTTTAGTTAAAAATCGCTTAACCATGTCAAGCGCCTCCTAAGCCTTGGCTGTCCACTCGAAGCGGTCAGATTTCTTCAGGAGTCGATAAAGGGGGAGTCCTCGTTCACCGAGGCACGAAATGAATCGGCTAAGGGCGGCCAGGCACCCTGTGATCCGCTGAACCCCTTTATGCTTTGGATCGGGCCCATCCTTGTGATGGCTGATATCTTCTCTGGGTTGGCTTCGATGCCATGCTCGGAGACGATGAAACCGAGCAGCATGCCCCTCGGGACCCCAAAAACGCATTTTTTGGGATTGAGTTTGATGTCGTTTGCCTAGAGTTTCACAAAGGTTTGTTCAAGGTCGGTGACAAGGTGGTCAGTTCGCTTGGATTTGACTACGATGTCATCGACATAGGCCTCAACGGTTCGCCCGATGAGGTCTCCGAAGCAATTGAGCATACAGCGCTGGTAAGTTGCCCCAGCATTCTTCAGACTGAATGGCATTGAAATGTAGCAAAACGATCCGAAGGGGGTGATAAAAGATGTCGTGAGCTGGTCGGACTCTTTCATCGCGATTTGGTGGTAGCCGGAGTATGCGTCAAGGAAGCAGAGGGTTTCACACCCTGAGGTGGAATCGACTATTTGGTCTATTCGTGGCAAAGGAAACAGATCCTTTGGACACGCTTTGTTGAGGCCGGTGTAATTGACACACATTCTCCATTTCCTGCTCTTTTTTCGCACAAGAACAGGATTTACTAACCACTCTGGGTGGTATACTTCCTTAATGAATCCTGCGGCCAGTAGTTTGGCTATCTCCTCGCCGATGGCCCTGTGTTTCTCCTCGTCGAAGCGGCGCAGGCGTTGCTTCACCGGCTTGGAGCTCGGGTGAATTTTTAAGGCATGCTTGGCGACCTCCCTCGGGATGCCCGGCATATCCGAGGGTTTCCACATAAAGATGTCTTTGTTATCGCGGAGGAAGTAGACGAGCGTGCTTTCCTATTCAGAGGAGAGCGCGGTCCCGATACGGACTTTTTTGCCCTCGGAGTTGCTGGGGTCCAAGAGGACCTCCTTGGGTCCTTCCACTGATTCGAACGACCCAGACGACCTCTTCGCGTCGGGTGCCCCTTCAACAACCTCCTCCCTAAGGGTGGCGAGCTCTTCAGAGGCGATGACTATGGATGCGTGTCCGCAGCATTCGACTTCGCACTCGTAAGCGCACTGGAAGGAGGTGCCGATGGTGATGACCCCGTAGGGGCCTGGCATCTTCAGCTTAAGGTACGTATAATTGGGAACGGCCATGAACTTCGTGTAGCATGGTCGTCCCAGGATGGCGTGGAAAAGTCCCCGGGAACCCCACTACGTCGAAGGTGAGGGTCTCAGTCCGGTAATTGGACCGATCCCCGAAAGTGACGGGCAGATCGATCTGCCCTAGTGGCACGGCTTGCCTACTAGGCACAACACCATGGAAAGGTGCTCGGATGGGATGGAGGTTCGTTCGGTCGATGCCCATCTCATCGAGCGTCTTGGCATACATGATGTTGAGGCCGCTGCCTCTGTCCATCAGTACTTTGGTGAGCCGCTTTGGACCGACGATCGGATCGACGACAAGCGGGTACCTTCTCGGGTGTGGGACGGCATCCGGATGGTCGGTCCGGTCGAAGGTTATGGCGGATTCCGACCACCGGAGGAAGGCTGGCGTGGCCGGTCCGGCTATATAGACCTCGTGACGCGCGACCTTCTGGCGGCGCTTGGAGTCGTAGGCCGCTGATCCTCCGAAGATCATGAGGGCACCGGTCGGCGTTGGGAAGGCATTGTCCTTCTCCTCTGCGTTGTCTATGGCGGGAATAGGCTCCTTCCCCTGCTCCCCTTTGTTAAGGCCCCCGAACAAGTATTTACGCATGTGGCCGCAATCCTTGTATAGATGCTTGGCCGGGAAGGCGTGGTTTGGGCATGGCCCCTCGAGCATTTTCTCGAAGTGGTTCGGAGTGCCCTCCATGGGCTTCTGGCCACCTTTGCGGTCAGCAGCGGCCACAAGCGAGTTGTTGCGCTGTTGCTTCTTATTTTTCCTTTTGGCGGGACGGTTGGAGGCGCCTTCGCCGGTGTCCTCGTCCCACCTCGTCTTCCCGTCGGAGCGATCAAAGATGGCTCCGACCGCCTCCTCTCCAGAGGCGTGACTGGTGGCGATGTCCAGGAGTTCCTTGGTAGTCCGCGGGCCCCTGCGTCCTAGCTTGTGGACCAGGGATTCGCAGGTTGTCCCGGATAGGAAGGCTCCTATCACGTCAGTGTCGGCGATGTTAGGGAGCTCGTTGCACTGCCGAGAGAAGCGCCGAATGTACCCGCGGAGGGTTTTATTAGCCTTCTAGCGGCAGTTCTTGAGGTCCCATGGGTTTCTAGGGGTTTTGTACGTGCCCTAGAAGTTGCCCACGAAGATCTCCATTAGATCCGCCCAACTCTGAACGGCATTAGACGGTAGGTGCTCCGGCCATGCTCGCGTCGAATTAGCCAAGAACAGCGAGAGATTGCGAATAATGAAATCGTCATCACTCGCACCACCGGCCTGACATGTAAGCCGATAGTCTTCGAGCCAAAGCCCGGGATTTGTTTCGCCAAAATATTTAGGGATGTTGGTAGGCGGTCGATACCTTAGGGGGAACGCAGCGTTGAGGATGTGTCGACCGAAGGCCTGAGGACCTGGTAGGCCGAGGCTCGGGCTTCGGTCCTCGTTGCTGTCGTAGCGTCCGCCACGTCGAGGATGGTAGCCGCGGTGTGCTGCTTCTCCATCGTCGCCGTGGGCGCGTTTCCAAGCGTCAATGATGCTGCGTACATCGCGGCCATGGCCGAGGCATTGATGCACTGGGACGGCAGAGGGCTACCTGCCGCCTGGCGGTGTTTGGTGAACGGACGCATCCCTGGTGGGATGCACTGAGGGCGTGCACTGGCTGGTGTCGGGTTCGCATCGTCGAGACAACGAACTTTCCGCCTACTACGCCGCCGCACGCTTAAGCAACGTGCGAATCTCCTTGTGGGCCCAGCGATCTTCAGACGTCGCGGCCTTTGAGAGGCCATGAAGCAAGGCCATTGCGGCGGCGATGTTCTGGCTTGCCCGAGCGAAGTGAGGGAGAGTCCCATCATCGGTGAGGATCCTCCGATGCACATCACGGGCCAAGGCGCGTGCATGCCCACCGTCTCCGCGACGGTTGATCTCCTCCTCGATGTTTCGGTACTCCTAGACAAGCTGTTGTCCGGTGTCATCGATCTCCAGCTTTCGTGCTCTTAGTTGCTCCATCCTTACGTGAGATGGAGCCACCGTCTCCGCCTCGATCCTGTCGTCGGGGTTGCCAGTTGGGGTTGTCTCCTCTCTAGAGACGCTTTGGACGTGCCCCTCGGGGGTTTGCGTTATGAAGCATTCTCGGGAAGGGTGATGGCTCCCCTTGCTAGAGTCAGAGCTGGAGGACGACTCTGGTTCCTCCGTGAGGAGCCCGTAGAGTGTCTCCGGATCATGTTCGATTACCCCCACGAACTCGCTGTCCGTAGGCGGCTGAACCATGCGTAGAGCCAGAAGGTGGCCAGCGGTCGCCGCGGCGTTGTGGAGACCGAATGGAAACGCTGTCGGGGCGCTTCGTACAGGGCCTTCCGGAAAAAGGGGGATGCTGCGTGGGGGCTCCCTGGATAACTGGGGTCCAAGGGAGTCGCCCCACGGGCCCTCAAGCCTCAGATGGCTGAGGTTGATGGAAGGGAGAGACTGTGCGGCCATGTGGGTCAGCGCCAGTTCTCCTCCTAGTGTGACGATAAAATCTAGGTCGCCGAAATGCAGGTGTGTGCCTGGGGCCCAGCTGATTGCGTGGGTGGCCATCCGAGGCCTGATTTGGAACGTGCAAGTCTCCTACCTGGCGCGCCAACTGTCGGTGTTTCGTACAAGCACCGGCAAGTAAATTTATAGTAATGCGCGTTAGGCTCGGATGGTGCGCTAAAGGACACAAGATTTATACTGGTTCGGGCCGAATGTCCCTACGTCCAGTTTATTGCTGCTCATGTTATTAGCACTGAAAACGGTTCGTGGTAGGGGGAACAAACGATCGAGAGAGGGACTGGTCCCAAGTCTCTGATGGAAGGGTTGAAAGGAGGCCAAGAGCTTTGTAGCAGCTTGACTGTGTGTGTGAGTGTCTTGTGTTGTTCCGTCAAAGATCCGTCCCCTTGGTGGAGGAAGCGCATCCCCTTTTATAGATGAAGGGGCTGGCTTTACAAAGGTGAGGGCTTTCGGATGTGTATTCTACCTAGTCTTGTGGCTCACGTCTACCCGGCCTGGTTCTTCATTCTGATGAGTGCGAAGGAAGATAAGCGCATACAATACTGTCGATGCCTCTATAGAATGTCAGGTTGGTTACAGAATGTTGCCCTGCGTAGGGTATGGGCTGCAGTACAGTGGTTTTGACTTATGAGTCTCCCTCAGCCTTGCTCCGCATGCCCTCTGGTTCCTATGAGTCTTCGTTGGAGGGACGAGGGGTCGGGGTCCGGAGTAGCGCCGTGGCCAAGGTCTTCTGACTTGGTGGACCTGAGGGGTCAAAAAGCGGGCACAGCTCCCTTAGGTCCATAGCGTGGTGACGGAATATCCGTCGTTCGTGGAGATAGCAAATCATTTTCTGGAGCATAGCGGTTGTCGTATATCTTCGTCGGGTTCCATGTCCCAGAGCTGAAGGCGGCGCCTACAACTCTACAGGGCGAGGGGCACGCACCTGAAATACCTTTCGGGCTCTGCGGTGCCCGGAAGGGTCTAAAGCACCTGTTCCGTCGTTCCCTGGCAGTACTTTTCCTGCCAGGGCGTAGGGTATGGTCCTTGGAGCCATGGTTGACCCGAACGTCTTGTCTTGCCCTGTACCCATCACCATGAGGGAACGGGGAGAAGTTGTTATGTAAGATGAAATCAGTCTTTAGATACCGAGCAGGGCGAGGCTCGTTCCTGGCCGTCGGGTGAAGCGGAGGCCAGTCCTTATCTCTTGGTTGAGACCGAGCCCGCCCCTCCAGGGTCGGGCGAGGCGTAGTCTATCCCTCAGCCCTCAGGCGAAACCGAGCCCGCCCCAAAGGCGTCGGGCGAGACGGAGACTAGCCCTGAGCCCTCGGGCGAGACAGAGCTATCTCAAAGGCGTCGGGCAAGGCGGAGTCTATCCCTCAGCCCTCGGGCGAGACCGAGCTTGCCCCAAAGGCGTCAGGCGAGGCGGAACCAAACTCCTGTCATTCGAGTAAGAGACGTTACGGCGCCCTTATCCGTCCAGAAGTTTTTAACGCTCGGTGGTTATTGGTTCCACCTTCTGGGGTACCCCGGTATTAGGTCCCCGACAATAATAGAGAGGGCACTGAGTAATTTAACAGGTCTACATAGAACCTAAATTGAGTTGGTAACACATCCAAATGCTAAACTATTAGTAGTAATCAAACACGATGCGTGCACGAACAGTAAAGAGGAAGAACACATAGTGTCAGCCGCCGCCGGTATAATCTAGCTGATGACCACAGGGACAGATACGTGGGAGTACAGCATGGAATAAAGCCTGAATCAAAACGCAAGATGAGAAGCGTGGGGAAATTACCAGGGGTCGGCAATGAGGAACACGAGGCAGGGGCGATGCTGGATCAGAGAACCTTCGAAGATGGACCAGCAGACCAAAACGGAGCAAACGCAGGTCCTGGCCCCGGCGCGTGGAGCTGGCAAAGGATCCCACCTTCGGCACGAACTCAGGAAGGCCACAGGTGAGGGGACCCTGAGCATGGCGGCCGCGATACCTAGGGTTTTGGCGGATTGTGCGCTGGGTCCTGCACGGGGACAGCGAGGCCCCGGGTGGCGCCTCGCGCCGCCGGTGATGCTGCGAGGCGAGGAGGAAAACAGAGAGGGAGGAAGGGGCAGCGGCGTTCGTCGCGTCGGAGACGGCGCGACGCGAGACGCGAAGGAGAGAGCGATGGGGAGAGAGGATTCAGGAAACAGAAGCGGAAGCTGAGTACTCCACGGGTCCTGCACGGGGAGTATATATTTGCTTTTGTGGATTCGGTGGAGAAGCCGGAGAATCCGAGAAGAAATGATGAAAAAGCCGGATAAGGTAAGGAGAAGCACGAGGAGCCGCTTCAGACGAAATCTGATTCAAGAGATCTGGATCGTAGGACCCAAGATCGAACGGACGAGGAAATTCGGGGCGACGTGGACATCCTAAGAGACGGCCAAAGTAACTTGCTTTGATATATTAGATTTGGTATGGTTTTTGAGTTTCAAGAAGTGCATCCGTCTTATGCTTATGTAAAAAAGTTGGATCGGGAAAACTTTTGTTAAGTAGTAGAACTGTAGAAGATCAGTGCTGGATAGAGAGGTAAGCCTTTTACATTTAGACTAGCAAGTGTTCAAGACAAGGAGCGTTAGGTGTAGGGTGAGTGTGCTTCCTTTTCATCTAACCCTTAACCCTTGTTAGCTAAGAGTAGACGTAGACCAACTTTTTCTGATATATAAATTTTCTACCAACTCATATTTAAATGTGATGTTCGCTTGGTTGATAGGCCATGGCTGAAAGTACTGTTGGTTGATTTATTGTGAGAGAAAAATATTGTTCGTTGGCTGAAAAGTATGACTTATAAGCCAAGTGAACAGGGCGAAACTCTTTCTAATCCTAATGATAACACTTTTAACTGTCTTTGTGATCTACCAAAGTGACAGTGCAACAAGGGATCATAATTCTTCAGACTATATACGGAAATACTGTGGGTAGGGCGTCCGTTTCTTCCAGCCGTGCGTTTTTGGCCTCGACACCTGCCCGAACGGCCAACACTGCCATCCGCATGGACGCACCCATCTCGTGTTGCTCAAAATAAAAATCTCCGTCACTTTCCTCTCGAATCGTCGTCGCGTCCGCATCCATTTACTCGAACCCACTCTCGAATCGCTGTCATGCCCGCACCGCCACGGCGTGCTCCACCGCGACACACGCTGCCGGCAGCTAAAACACGGCGACGTGCTGCACCGCGCCCAAGCGCCGTCGCCTGCCTTCCTATCTCCTGATCGCCACTCACCACTCGCCGCCGAGTTCTTCGAGCGACGCAGTGTAGTCCACGACAACTGCTCCGCGTGCGGCGTTCTTCACCATGCCCAGCCGCTTGCCTACCACCATCCTCCCTCTCCACTGCACCCGAGCGCCGCTTGCTAGCTACCGCAGTTCCCCACCAGGTAGGCTGTGGCCGCCATCGATGTCGTGTTTCAAGTGTTTTCAGGTGTTTTATAAGTATGTTTTCAAGTGTTTCATCTAGATATTGTCTATGTTGCAATGGCTATGTACACATATTGCAAGTATATGTTTCAAGTGTTTTCAGTTGTTTTAGACGTATGTTTCAAGTGTTTTATTTGGACATTGCAGAAGTATATGTGGATGAAGCATAACATGCATGCTTCAAAGCGTATGTTTCAAGAGTCTCAGGTGTTTCATAGGTATGTTGCAAGTGTTTTATCTGTATATTACAAAAGTAGATCTGGATGTTGCATGCGTTTGCAATGTCTTTCAAGTGTTTTCGAGTGTTCTGCAATTAGACGTATGTTGCAAGTGTTTCAACTGTTTCGGACGTATGTTGCAAGTGTTTTATTTGGATATTGTAAAAATAGATATGTTGCGATGGAACCAACTGCCGTAGCCGGCTACTGCACTTGCTGCGCCGCCGCCGAGTGGGTGCAGAATGTCCCTGCCTACATGCACGTGTTGTACGGGTGGACGGTGCGAGCCCCACGTGGGCGCACCAGGGTGCAAGCGCTGGAAACAGGGTGACAGACGCATCCGGACGTCCGGGCGCTGGCAATTTTCAACTGTATATGCCCGCTGGAGGTCTAGCCGTACAATTTCTAAGCAAATACATATACGCTTTCTTTGTATGATGGCGTATTGGTGAAGTCGCCTCCGAGGAGACGACGTCATTAGGATAAGGGGACCTAGCCGCAAGCGAGAGCGCCCTATCCGCATCCGCATAAATCCCAGTCAAATTGAACAAGAGCGCCACTCCCCTCTGCTAATCCCTCCCGAAGCAAGCATGGCCATGGCGGCCGTGGGCGTCGGCGGCGCAGTGGCCTCCCTCCTCCCGCAGCGCCGCCGCGGTGGCACTGTCACCTGGAGCGGCGCGGCGGCCTGCAGCGGGCGGCGGCGGGCATCCGTGGCGGTGCGCGCGTCGTACGAGGCCGGGGTGGGCGTGATGGCGACCAAGGTGGGGATGATGACCTACTTCGAGCCGGAGACGGGGAAGCCGGTGCCGGTGACCGTCGTCGGGTTCCGGGAGGGCGGCAACGTGGTGACGCAGGTGAAGACGGCCGCCACGGACGGGTACGACGCCGTCCAGGTCGGGTACCACGGCGTGCGTGAGGACAAGCTCACCCGCCCGGAGCTGGGACACCTGGGCAAGGCCGGCGCCACGCCGCTGAAGCACCTGCAGGAATTCAGGCTCACCGCCGTCGACAGCTTCGAGCCCGGCCAGCCGCTCGACTTCGCCGACCTCTTCAAAGAGGGCGACCTCATCGACGTCTCCGGCAACACCATCGGCAAGGGCTTCCAAGGTACACCAATTCTCGCACCATCCGTTACTGCATTTGCAATGCCAGCAACAGCAATTGTCCACATTTCTGCTAATTGTATCCACAATCCTCCGGCTTTATGTATCATTCCGTTTCTTGGAGAAAGAAGTTAGCAGCATTTGCAATTCCATTTGCAGCCCTTGGCTTCGCTGCGCCGATTCCATTGATCTGTCTTGCTCGCCAGCACTGTAATGAGCTGAGAACTGTTTGCCTGGCAGTTCTTGTCAAACCTTGGCTGTAGGTGTAGTTTCAAGGGTTTGCATTTGCAATTGCAATGCCACTTGTGCAATCCCCTGTCCTACAATGTTCTTGATCCGTTCCCGGGCGGTTGCTTGGGACATTGATCGGCAGGTGGCATCAAGAGGCACAACTTCAAGCGCGGGCTGATGACGCACGGTTCTAAGAGCCACAGGCAGCTGGGTTCCATCGGAGCCGGGACGACGCCAGGGCGCGTGTACAAGGGGAAGAAGATGCCCGGGAGGATGGGAGGGACCAAGACCAAGATCAGGAAACTCAAGATCGTCAAGATCGACAACGACCTCCGGGTGCTCATGATCAAGGGCGCCGTACCAGGGAAGCCCGGGAACCTCCTCCGCATCACGCCGGCCAAGATCGTCGGCAAGAACATCCCCAAGAACTAGACTTCTTTTTTTGAGGGGGTGAACGTTGAGTGTTTCCTACCCTGCTGCAAACTGGATGTAATTCTTTTCCAATCGCCAGTCTTTGTACACATGCAACTTCAGATTAGTAAAACTGATCTTCAGATGACTGTCATTCTTTTGCAAACTTCAGTTTTAGTACGGGCCACCATGATGCTTGGGTGGGCGATAAACTTGCAAGCGGATTAGAGTATGACCGTAGATCATTCAAATAGTTAATTAATGTGATAGTAGATCATGCAAATATGTAATGATCTGAAGCAGGAAATGCAACCAAAACGGAACCATGAAATGCGAGAAACAAGAAATACTGCAGATATAACCTTGTGCAACAGGAGCAAAAAGGAGAACTTTGACGTAATCGTAAAGCTTCCACCATAGCTAATCATAACTCAACTGAACAAATGCATTTGCTACCACATTACCCTCAGAGAAGATACAAAGATGGATTTTTTGGGGCATCCTTCAATACGGATTATTTGATCTAATAAGCTTTCGAAGAAGCCATCCATGCTTCTACTCTAAGAGCACAAAACCTAACACAGAAGCAGCAGCAGTTGCCACCAAATCAGCTAGTTCCACGATCACAATTGTAGATATTTTTCTGCCCAAAATAGTATGTACAAATGGATCACCGCTCAACCTGCACATAAAGAACAAACGACCAAACAAGTTAGGAACAGTAGGGAAACTGCTATGACCTGCCACAACCTCAACCAAATCGAAGCCAAGCTCAGGAAAATAAACAAGCAAATTGAAGCAAACAACATCTACTTCCTTGTAATTGCAAAAACTATGAAGTTGTTTACGAAATTACCATGTGCAGTGCCATCAAAGGTTTATTAATCACTTCCAAAATCTTCAAAATGAACACCCTCAGATATTGTATCTAGCCGCCTATTTCCTATTTCTGTTGATAACAAGGAAACCATTAGATAAATTGAGCATTTCAGTACTGCATCAAGAGCAATGTCGAGGGAAGGGCAATGGTTAACCTGTATGTTCTCCAGTGGTAGACTCGGGGAAGTTATTTGCATCGGAAGGGATGAAAGGGGATCGACCATAGTTCTCTAATATTTCTGCACATGAAAGACAGAAGATGCTTTATGTATGCAATATAAATATATAAAGTAGCAGCAATGTTGAAAGGAAAAAACCAAAAATATATAGATCAGCAATATTGCATAGAAGTACCTGCGCTGTGGCTGAAATCCTCTGTCAAATCCGAAAAGCTGAAATTACGAGGAATCTGGCTCAAGAAACCATACGAAGATGAATCCATGTCCAAAATTGGATCGCCTAGCGGTTGTCCATTCAACTCAGAGCTGCTAAAGGATCCACCTGATACATCTCCAACTGACTGCTCTAGGAACACGTTCTCATTGCCGAATCCAAAATCTGAGTTGCTCGAGTAGCCAGACTCTGTCTTTATTGTTGTTCCATTGTGTCCATTAAACTGCCCAACAGTCGAATTATGTGCTGCTAGAAGGCTTGATGAAGCATCCATGCCACCAGGAAGGCCATGAACAACTTTACCAGCATAGATAAATTGGTCATTGGATGGAGCACCATTTACTATACTACTAGAACCTCGATTATGCAACAAGTTATCTTGCATTGCAGTACTGGGGATAGTGTCTGGCAGAAAGGGCACGTTTTGGTTCACTGAGACAGGCAACAATGGACAATATTAGAACTTATTCCTTCCATGGTTACATTTTAGCTGAAAGAGATTATTGTAACTATGTCAGTTAGTACAGATGTATAGCTGCTGAAGAAAAGAAGCTTACATGTGTTAGAGTTTGAGCCATTAGGAGCAGTAGGAGGCATAGAAGGCATCCCAGAAGGATGATCTTTAGTCATAATCTGATACTGCTGCTCAAGGAGCTTATTGAAGGCCACTATTTGATTCATAAGCATCAGCCTCACATAGTATGCCTTAAAAAAATCACGATTCTCTTCCTCGAGTTTCTGCCAGACTGGAGAAAAAGAATGACAGTCAAGTAAATAAACCCAAACGGCCAAACCAAAGAGACCATCTAGTTATTATCTTATAATGACGGGACGAAATTCATGTCTTTGAAAAGTTCCACCAATCAGAAAGGCATTCACACCATCCCATTTCCAAACAAAAAAAGTTAGAGCACAGTGCAAAGCCACACGTTGATGAATTGATTATAGATCAGAAATTGGCTGAGTGGTGGTCTCAATTTTGCTGATGCTGAGTCATTGATTCTAAGGTCCATGACAGAGGACATACAAAATCATCGTTTTGTTTCTGGTTTATAGATCATGCATAATTGCCCAAGAAAGACTGGGGGTGATAAATAGATGGTCTAATAAAAATGGGAAAACAATGCATTCTGAGATTTCATCAACAAAAAATAAAAATATATGAACTAAGCAAGTTAAGTTTTTGTCCCAATAAACAGTATTATTTAGGACAAAAAAGGGTTTCCTGTGTGACATCATCATGGCAATCAAGATTTAACAAAAAAACATATACACCACTCTAATGCAATAAACCATTGTTCCTCCAATTTCAAGGGAAGTTTATGCTAAGTGAATTTACAATAGCAGAGCTCACAGTGTTGTGATCATGATGTGTTATCATTTAAAAAATCGAAATCTTGTATCAACTTGTGAAATAAGCTAAGTGCTGATTGAACAGGGAAGTCACTTATGGTAATAGAAGAGAATTACCAAGCTCAGTGAAACTAGGTTCTATTTTTGCCTGGAAGGATAGGGTGTCCACCACTTCTTTCTGGTTCATATATAGCTGAAGGCAACGTTCAATGAGATTCTGGACCTGTAAAACAGTTTTTCCATGAGGCCTTATTGCTTTAAGTACACACTGCAAAAGAAAACTAGCACAAAATCCTACCATAACGAACAAACAATTCAATCAAAGATGAGAGAACAAAAAACATATACAGTGGGCTTTGTTGATTGTGCACAGAATGTGATAAACGGATGCAGGCACATTTCAGGAACCATAAGCCAGATATCTGTATGTGATAATGCCAGAGGCAAAATGAGAGTGAAAGCAGAAGTTAGACATAGGACACTGACAACGAGTCAATTTGGTCAACAGGATTGTGCAGTCACAGCTACATGTTCCCCACCAGGAATTAATTTCTTACTCCCTCTGTCCTATTATATAGTGCATTCTAGGAATTTTAAAACAAATTAAGAAAGAACATAAAAGACACATGTACCCTCATTTTATTTTCTAATCAGACGCTATCATCAACATAATTAATGGTGATTGGTTGATAAATAGAAAGTATTTAACATACAACAACAACAACAACAAAGCCTTTAAGTCCCAAACAAGTTGGGGTAGGTTAGAGTTAAAACCCAATAGAAGCAATCAAGATTCAGGCACGTGAATAGCTGTTTTTCAAGCACTCCTATCTAAGGCTAAGTCTTTGGGTATATTCCATCCTTTCAAGTCTCCTTTTATTGCCTCTACCCAAGTCAACTTTGGTCTTCCTCGGCCTCTCTTCACGTTACTATCCTGGCTTAGGATTCCACTACGCACCGGTGCCTCTGGAGGTCTCTGTTGTACATGTCCAAACCATGTCAACCGGTGTTGGACAAGCTTTTCTTCAATTGGTGCTACCCCTAATCTATCACGTATATCATCGTCCCGAACTCGATTTCTTCTTGTATGACCACAAATCCAACGCAACATACGCATTTCCGCGACATTTATCTGTTGAACATGTCGTCTTTTCGTAGGCCAATATTCTGTACCATACAACATAGCAGGTCTCATCGCCGTCCTATAAAACTTGCCTTTTAGCTTCTGTGGTACCCTTTTATCACATAGGACACCGGATGCTTGGCGCCACTTTATCCACCCTGCTTTGATTCTATGGCTAACATCTTCATCAATATCCCCGTCTCTCTGTAGCATTGATCCTAAATATCGAAAGGTATCTTTTCTAGGCACTATTTGACCTTCCAAACTAATATCTTCCTCCTTCCGAGTAGTAGTGCTGAAGTCACATCTCATATACTCAGTTTTAGTTCTACTTTGTCTAAAACCTTTGGACTCCAAAGTCTCCCGCCATAACTCCAGTTTCTGATTCACTACCGTCCGACTTTCATCAACTAGCACTACATCGTCCGCGAAAAGCATACACAAGGGATGTCCCCTTGTACGTCGATTGTGACCTCATCCATCACTAAGGCAAACAGATAAGGGCTCAAAGCTGACCCTTAATGTAGTCCTATCCTAATCGGGAAGTCATCCGTGTCTCCATCACTTGTTCGAACACTAGTCACAACATTGTTGTACATGTCCTTAATGAGCCCGACGTACTTCGTTGGGACTTTATGTTTGTCCAAAGCCCACCACATAATATTCCTTGGTATTTTATCATAAGCCTTCTCCAAGTCAATAAAAACCATGTGTAGGTCCTTCTTCTTTTCCCTATACCACTCCATAACTTGTCTTATTAAGAAAATGGCTTCCAAGGTTGACCTTCCGGACATGAAACCAAATTGGTTCATAGAGACCCACGTTATTGCTCTCAAGCGATGCTCGATAACTCTCTCCCATAGCTTCATAGTATGGCTCATCAACTTAATTTCTCGGTAATTAGTACAACTTTGAATATCCCCTTTATTCTTCTTGATCGGTACCAATATACTTCTCCTTCACTCGTCAGGCATTTTGTTCGATCGAAAAATATGGTTACACAGCTTGGTTAGCCATACTATAGCTATGTCCCCAAGGCATCTCCACACCTCGATTGGGATACCATCCGGTCCCATCGCCTTACCTTCTTTCATCCTTTTCAACGCCTCTCTGATCTTAGATTCTTGGATTCTCCGCACAAAGCGCCTATTGGTGTCATTAAAAGAGTCATCCAACTGGAAGGTTGTGTCCGTATTCTCACCATTGAACAATTTGTCAAAATACTCTTGCCATCGATGTCGGATCTCATCCTTCTTCACCAAGAGATGCTCCCTTTCATCCTTAATGCACTTAACTTGGTTGAAGTCCCTTGTTTTTCTCTCACGAACCCTAGCCATCCTATAAATATCCTTCTCTCCTTCCTTCGTACTCAAATGTTGGTAAAGATCGTCGTACGCTTTACTCTTTGCCACACTTACAGCTCGTTTTGCAGTCTTCTTTGCCACCTTGTACTTCTCTATGTTGTCCACACTCTTGTCATGGTACAAGCGTCTATAGCATTCCTTCTTCTCCTTAATAGCCCTTTGGACTTTCACGTTCCACCACCAAGTATCTTTAGCCTCGCCTCCACTTCTTTTGGTTACTCCACACACCTCTGAGGTCACCTTCCGAATGTTTGTTGCCATCTTCTCCCACATGTTGTTTATGTCATCTTCTTTCTTCCAAGAGCCCTCTTTGATAACCATTTCCCTAAATACCCCTTTCAGCTTCCACCACTTTGTTCTTTCAATCTTAGCTTGTTTATCTCTACGGGCACACACCTGAAAACAAAAGTTTGCCACCAAAAGCTTATGTTGAGAAACAACACACTCCCCTGGTATCACCTTGCAACCCAAGCATGCTTGTTTGTCCTTTCTTCTTGCGAGAACAAAGTCAATCTGGCTAGAATGTTGTCCGCTACCGAAGGTCACTAGATGAGATTCTCTCTTTCTAAAGAAAGTGTTGGCTATCATCAGGTCAAAAGCTACCCCGAAGTCCAGAACTTCCTCCCCCTCCTGATTCCTACTTCCATACCCAAAACCTTCATGAACTGCCTCGAAAGTTTTTGTCTTATAGAATGAATTATATTTGAGGACAAACTTTTAAATGCTAGAATGTACTGTATTACAGGACAGAGAGAGTAGGTGAAAACTGAAAGTTCAACTGAAAGATCCGACATCCAAAAAAGGCAAACGGGCATGTGAAAACAGGACAACTACAGTGAAAATTCAGTAGATGACATAACTCAACTTCATCGAACTTCCAGGTAGACATTCTGCTTTTGCATAAGACAACACAGAAGCGCACAGTTTCTCCTTTAACACACATCATTATTACAGATACCAAACAGTAGCAGCATCCATAAATTCCCCACTCATTTCTTACCCATGCAAGCCCCTTTCCCCTTCATCCACCTTTGCCTCTTCCTCCCCCTGTTTCTGTCCCATACAAATACACCCCCCCTGCTCATGCTCTGATGCTCCTCCCCTCCGGCTCCGTGTTTATGAATCATGACCAGACAGGACTGGGACAGCACTAGCACATGACCTAGTATGCAAGCAGAGCCCAAACGAGGGCATGCACTGTTGCAACAACACAACCATCTGTAACCCTAATCGAGCCCATTTACTTCTCATCAAGCCTATCAGGTAACCAAATATACATATAGCAAAAAAACCCCGGAAAGCAAGTACTAAAAAACAAGATGGAAGAGGAGGGCGGGAGGGATCACGGGGGGCGCTCACAAGCTGTATGTCCTGGCGCGAGACCTTGCGGACGTCCTCCCCTCCCGGCATGCCTGACGCCCGTCTCCTTCGTGCTCTGCCCGGCTGCTCTAACCAAATCTCCCTGCGAGCGACGCCAAGCCAAGGTTATCAACAGAACAAAGTAAAAAAAACAAAACGGCACAGCCGCGGACGGCGATTGACCCCAACGGGATAACCAACGACGAAACGGAGCAGCAGGAATCGTTCGATCCAGCTGGCACGGGCGGGCGCGGGGAATCTCTCACCTTGAGGCTTGAGCCGAGGGAAAGGGGAAGCGGAAGCGGAAGCGGAGCGGAACACGAGAGAGAGGAAGGGGCCGCGCGTTGCGCGCGCGAGTTTGACGGGGTCTCTCTGATGAGGGCTGAGGCGGCGGGGAGGAGGAAGGCGACGGCTCCGGCGATCAGGTGGGGGCGCCGCGCAGTGTGGCGAAGCAAGGGCCAAAAGGGGAAGGAAGCAAACGGGGGAAACAGCCAAGTTGTCGTTGGTGGGATGCTAATCCGTCGGCTTATCTAGGTGTTATCCGGTTTAACAAAACGGGGAAGTGGAGTCCTAGTGGGACGGGACGGACACCAGATTCCGTGCTCCTCTCCTCTCCTCTCCTCTCCGTGTCTATCTCTTCACCTCAGTTGACAGCTGGGACATCCGATCTTTTCCCCCTCTGTTTTCAGTGTACTCTCCCCATTCTAAAATATGATGTTTAATTATGAATCTTTCTCTTATCCAGAAACAACTTTGACCAAATATAAAAATTATTAATATTTATGATACAAAATTATCGGTGTTTTTGATCATCGACAAGTAAATTTGTATTTGCACGTCTAGCTTGGATGATGTGCTCGGAGTACACAAGGATTTATACTGGTTCGGACGAAACGTCCCTACGTCCAGTTCGCTGCTGCTTGTGTTACCGGCACTTGGTTTGCATTAGGGTTACAAACAGGCGACAGAGGGAAATGATCCCAAGTCTTTGGTGGAAGGAGTGAACGGGTGCTGAGAGCTCGATTGCCGCTCAGCTGTGTGCTCGTATCGTGCTCTTGTGTTCCGATTCGTTCGTTGTTCGGTCCCCCGGTAGGGGCGTCCTGCTTTTTTATAGGCGAAGGAAAAAGCGCGGGTTACAGTGGAGGAAAAAGGAGAAGAACGAGAGAGAAAAAGACTTCTAGGATCGTTGGGTCCTTCTCCTTCATGCGGATCCCGCAGAACCTATAGATGTCAATAGGGACGGCTCCACGTCGTGACCCTGTTCGTCACTGGCGCCATGTGCAGGCGTCATCTGCTGGTCATGGCGTTCCATTCCGTTCAGACGAACGTCGTGGTGAACTGACGTGCCTGTCAACGTTCGTACAAGGGTTAGGCAGAACAGCACCGGCACGTCTGAAAGCTCTAGCTTGATTTTGGTAAATTGATAAAACCCTAAGTGCTAACCTAGTTTATCAAAAGTGATTATGAGATAGGTAGCACTACTCCAAGTGGTGGAGCAAATGAAGATCATGACATGATGATGGTGATGCCATAGTAATGATAAAGTGCTTGGACTTGAAAAGGAGAAAGAGAAAAATAAAAGGCTCAAGGCAAATGTATAAATGATAGAAGCCATTTTATTTTGTTAATCGAGACACTTAGTGAGTGTGATCACATTTAGGATCGATAGCCGTACTATTAAGAGGGGTGAAACTCGTATCGAAATGCGGTTATCAAAGTGTCACTAGATGCTCTAACTCATTGCATATGCATTTATGATCCAGTGGAGTGCTAACACCCTTGAAAATACTTGTGAAAATATGCTAACATATGTGCACTAGGTGATACACTTGGTGGTTGACACATTTAAGCAAGGGTTAGAAACTTCACCGGCGGAGTGTCCGCTCGTAGAGTGCGGACAATCCGACGGTGCCACCGACGCCCTATACAAAAAAGACAAGGGTTCACAGAGTGACCGGGCGCTAGTGCTGCAGTGATCGGACGCTGGGTTCAGAGTCCGATCAGTGACAGCAGTAAGCACACGGTCTCGGTCTTGTGACTGGACGCTGGCGTGTAAACTGACCGGATGCTCATGGTCTGAGTCCGGTCAGTGCTGACGTACGCTGACGTGAGGCGCACAGAGGAAACGTTGAGTGATCGGACGCCAGGTAAGTCCGATCGAGCATGACCGAACGCGTCCGGTCGTGAAATTTCACGTTTGGAACCTTACTGGAAATGACCGGACGCTGGGATCCTACGTCCAGTCACTTTCTAACTGACGCGTCCGGTCATCACTTGACCGTTGAGATCGGACGATCGGCGTTTGAAGCCGATGACACGTGGCAAGCATCGGACGACTGGACGCTGGGGTCCTGCGTCCGGTCAAACTGTTTGGACCGTCCGGTCACCCCGAGTTGTGTCCAGTGAAGGGGTACAACGGCTCTATTTCGTGGGGGCTTCTATTTAAACTCCATGGCTGGCTCAAGCTCACTCTCTCGGGCATTTACATTGATATAGCAACCTTATGAGCTTAGCCAAAGCCCTTCCACTCATCTCCATCATTGTTTCATCATCATTGTGAGATTGGGAGAGAATCCAAGTGCATTGCTTGAGTGATTGCATCTAGAGGCACTTGGTGTTCATGTTTTGCTGCGGGATTCACTTGTTGCTCTTGGTGGTTGCCACCACCTAGACGGCTTGGTGCAGCGAAGGAGGATTGGCACGAGTCGGTGATTGTTCGTGGCCATCTCCGGTGATTGTGAGGAGATTTATACCTTCCCCAGCGGAGCGCCGAAAGGTAACTCTAGTGAATTGCTCGTGTCATTGAGTTACCTCACTTGTGGGTAGATTCTTACGGTGTCCAAATTGTGTGGACGAGATTTGTGCAACACCTCTTAGCCCCCGAACCACCAAGTGTTGGTCGACACAACGGGAACGTAGCGTGTTGGCAAGCACGTGAACCTCGGGAGAAAATTGGTTGTCTTTTGCCATTTGGTATTATCCCGGTGATTGATTTAATATTCACCTTGTGATTAGTTCACTCCTCTATACGGTAGTATAATCACCCTACTCACTCATTTATATTCTTGCAAACTAGTTGTGACAAGCTCTTTAGTGTAATTAGAATTGGGAGCTTGCTTTGTTATTTTAAGTTCATCTAGTGGAGCTCTTTAGAGTAGCAAGATTGAGAGCTCTTAGTGAGTAGTAACATTGCAAGTTGTGTGCCTAGTAATCATTGCAACTAGAATTATTGGATAGGTGGCTTGCAACCCTTGTAGAGCTAGATCAAGTTTGTATTTCGCTATTTGTCGTACTAATCAAATTGCTCTAATTGATTTGTAGATTTTTAAATAGGCTATTCACCCCCTCTAGCCATATTAGGACCTTTCAACGTCCGACACTGTTCTTGATGTGAATCATCATGTATGGCCCGTCATGGCCACGGGTTACATCGAGGTGTGCCAGTCTCTTTTCTAGTGTTAGAGTTTTGACCCAGTCCCATACGCTTAGACCTGGAGTGGTTGACGGCGGTATGAGTCCCCGTCAGACAAGACGAAAACCATGTCCTCGGGGTCGGGCGAGACGGAGCCCGCACCCACGGGGTCGGGTGAGACGGAGTCCACACCCAAGGGGTCTGGCGAGACGGAGCCCGCGGCCTTAGGATCGGGCGAGACGGAGCCCGCACCCAAGGGGTCGGGTAAGATGGAGCCCGCGGCCTCGAGGTCGGGCGAGACGGAGTCTACGGCCTTGGGTCGGGCGAGACGGAGACCGTGACCTTAGGGTCGGGTGAGACGGAGCCCGCACCCAAGGGATCGGGCGAGACGGAGCCCGCACCCAAAGGGTCAGACGAGACGGAGCCCGCGACCTTGAGGTCGGGCGAGACGAAGCCCGCGGCCTTGGGGTCGGGCAAGACCTTTTAATATGTCTTACTCCATCCGGGGAAGTCAGCGTGGGCACTAACCTCATTGCTTTGGGTATCCCTAATATCGATACCTGACAAAAATTAATATCATTAAATAGATCGTTGAATCTATTTTCATAATAAGTTTATTTGAAGATACAAATGTTGCACGTATTTTCTACAAATCCAGTCAAAGTTACAGCACGAAAACAAAAAGCGACAGTTATTTAGGAACAGAGGGAATAGACTAGATATGCATGTCCAAATTCATAACTAGAGGATCAGGCCTATTTAGAACACAGGAATATAGAATAGAGGAAAAGAAAGAAACACATGAATAGGGTTGGGGTGTTGTAGTAAATCAGAGGAATGGGAAAACATATGAAAAGTATAAGATGTGTTTGGAACAAAGGAAGATGTAACCCAGGAAAACTTAAAACATTGAAATAAATTAAAAGCTAATTGTATTTAATTATAGGCTAAATAACATAGATATGTGCCCAAACGTGGGGCATTAGTATTTATGTTATTTTTACTTTGATCAGGACCCAATGATACTCAAAGACCATCTTTCTTAAATCTAACTCCACGGTTCCTACTGTATAGGCTACAAATAACTAATCTACTCCACTCAGATGAGTTGAATGGCATGGCTGCCTCGGGCTTCAGCTCAGGAAACAAAAACCACAGGTGGGAGCATATGTTTATTTTCATGTGAAATATTGTTGCCGCTACAGTTTCAGAGGAAAGGGTCTGTCCCATTCCTTTGTTCCAAACACCCTGCTCATCTTCCTTTCCTATGTTTTTATTTCCTTCATTTTTCATATGGAAAACCTTTATTCCAAACAAAGCCTCACTAATTTTGAAACGGAGAGAGTATTATAAAATACATGCACAATGTTTGTTTCAGCTTGTTTAGCTTATAAACCGTACTTTTTTAGCTAACGAATAATATTTTTCTCTCACACCAAATCAGCCAACAGTACTTTCAGCCATGGCTTATCAGCCAAACAAACTCAAGTGAACAGGACGATGATCCTTTGGCTATGAATTTGGACTGGACATGCTTGTCTAGATTCATACCTAGAACTAGAAGGTCATCAATTTAGGAATAGAGAGAGTATAGTATCAAATCGGTACGACAATGCCCGTTTTTCTACCTACTAGTCTACTTTTACTTTCACGAGTTAATTACATTATCCAAAACAGTATCATCACCCATAATGGTTAATGGCCAGCTGTGCTTTTGGTCATTGGACGATTGGGGCCTATCAGCCTGTTTGTTTATTGGTTTCAGCCAGTCAACAATGTTTTTCTCTCACAACAAACCAGCATCAACCGAGCTTATCAGCTCAGAAACCAACCAACGAACAGACCATATATTGATAGGGATTTCACGTTTTTAAAGAAAATCAAATTATCCATCATCTATAATCATTATCCATCATCCATCAGCATGTTCGTTTCGGCTAGATTGACTTATAAGCTGTTGACTAAAAGTACTGTTGACTGGTTTGGTATGAGAGGAAAACACTGTTGACTGATTGATAAACCAAACTAGATACAGACAGTTACATGCTGCTGCTGCATAATCATGGAGGGCTTGTATAGGACAAGAACGTAGCTTTCAAACCTCCAAAACAATTGATCCAATGACAGCGATGGCTCCAAGGCCTGAAGCAACGCATTTGCAGATAAGCATTTAACCATCTTTAGATAAAACTGATATGGGTGTACAGGTGTAAGTGTATCATCTGCGGTTGTCTCGATAGCATCTATTCTCATCTCAGCCACAAGACAAGTTTCGCTGCACACTCTTCGCACAACAAAATCTACATATTTTTGTACCAAATACAAATGCTTATATAAACAGTAGCAACCATTGCCACCTACAATACAGCACTTGCATGCCTATTCCTGCCTCCTGTCATCAGATTCTGCCACATCAGCAGTCCTAATCTCTTGTCTGGTACCAACAGACAAAACAAAAAACTTCGCAGAAACTTGGAAGCAACTTGCAACCTGTTGATAATAAGCTTAAAAAACGGAGAATCCAAAGGCAGACGCTGAGGATTACAATTACTCGAGCACATCAGACCACAGGGCATGTGACATGGCGGGCGTGCAACTGTGCAAGGTTCAATCAGCTGTTGGCTCGGCGTCCATGCAGAGATGAACCAATTTCTGCTGGTACTGCCCAAAGACCTCACTGACTGCAATCAGGTCCTCGTCGGCCACATTCTTGGAAGGGAACCGGAGCTTCTCGGTCTGCTCCGGCGTCAGTGCTAACCTGGAAGTGTCATCCTCGGCCTCTGATTCTGATAAGATTTGTGAGTAGGTCTCATGGCAGGCTAGCAAGAACATTGCTGCGATATCTGGGCGCTGGTTCTTGCGGAGTGTATCCAAAGCCTCTGGCAGTGCTCCAGCAGCAACGTATAGTATAAGAGCTCTATAGAAAATGCAACCACTGTGTTAGTACCACCAAGAGAGAAAAACAATCGAATCTTGCTACTTGTTAGCTGTTCAGGGTCATTTTTTACCTCCACATATTATGCTCGCCACGAAGAACATAATCAGCCCACCTCTGCAGTACCCTGCACAAATCAAGCACCTTTAGTACAAATTACAAAACAAAAGGTTCTTTACTGGCCGGCTTCAGAAATAGCAAAGCTACATTTGGGCTTCACCCAGTTCTGCAAAAAAGATGTGGGCCCATTGGTCTGTGGTTCCAGTTTGGCCCAAGCAAAAATTATATCAACCAAATATCAGGTTGTTAACTACACCGATGACTAGATCATAAATTTGATGCCACCAGCTTTTTAATTTACTTTCATATTCCATTCAGCTTAGTTGTAAAATTCACAAAATCACAACCATGGGTCGTGGATAGGCCAAGCAATATATTGATTAAATAAGTTGAAACTTGAAAGACAAAACCAAGGCGGTTTTTGTAAGTACTTAGGGAGCACAATATTCATCCTTTCAGATATAATAAATTGGCATAGTTGAATTATACCTTGCATAGTCAGATCCTTGCAAATGGCTTGCGGCCAAAGTAGCTGCATCATTCCAGCACCCAGCATCTTGAAGCTGAAACAGAACCAAAAGGTTATGTGGTTGGACCCATATTCAGTTCGATTCACATTACGCTCAATAAAATTTAGGAAAACAAATATTGCAATAATAAAAAACGATCCTTTGAAATGCTGCAACTTTGAAGGGCATATTAATTGGAAAAAGGAAGCATTCTGTAAATGTGGATTGATTATTATTGTCTCTAAATCCCAGCTATCACTGAAAAAGTGAAAAACAATGCCTCATTATTTAACAAATATTTCGTCAGCCAAACTAAGAGGAAGGAATTTGGTCATATTTGATCTTTCAAAGCTAAAAGCCATCATCTTTTTCAGGTCTAGCTCATCATTTACGCTACATCTAGAGATGACAATGGCACTACTAGAGGTCTTCTCAATAATTATTAAAATTGTAATTATCCACCACAGTTTTACATATAGAGATGGCAGTGATTTAGTGGAGTTCCTGCACCAGAGTGTCATAGTCAAATAAATTAAACATAGCTTCTATCTGCACCATGTGACTTACAAAACTTAATAAATACTCTGGCTGTTCCAAATTGTAAGTTGTTTTAGCTTTTCTAGATATATAGTTTTAGAATGCATATCTAGGTGCATAGCAAAAAACTATGTATCTAGAAAAGCCAAAACGGCTTAAAATTTGGAACGGAGTACAACTTTGCTGTTCTATGATATGCCATATTGCCATTACATAAATAATCAAATAACTAGCTTATAACCCACATATTATGCTGATCGTCCATTGCATACATCAATTGAAAGAGGAAGTCGACAGTGACATAAAGAGCCTTAACCAGAGCTACTTACAAAACTAATTGACTGCAAGAACATGCTCATATAAGGTAAGAAATTTAATACTGAGAAGGCAAAGGTAATTTGTATTTGTCAACATTCTATATTTATTAGAACAGCAGCATGGTACATTATTTCATATCTGGTAAGTAAATGGAGAATGGACAGAGAAAAGAGCTTGACTCTCTTGCGTGTTCAAGGAAAGAAAAGAAAAGAAAAGAAAAGAGCATGATTGATTAAGCCAAACGTAAGAATAGTACCTGTGAACATGCTTCCTGATATCTTCCAACAGCACAGAGAAGATGCGTGCCAGACAGCGATTTGTCCGTTCTAACCATATTGGCTGCAACAACCTACATAAGATCATTACTTAGAAAAGACCACCCTCTGCACAAAAATATCTATCACCATGGCATTTATCAAAAAATGAGATCCTAACAGACTAAGTGTTAATATAACACAAAAAGCATTTAAAGGATTAACCGACTAAGAGTTAACGAGGATCAAGGATGCGGTGTGGTGTAAAGTACTTATGTTTAATTTATGTTGATGGATACGCTGTAGAGAACACTTAGTGTTTGCATTTTGCCATTGAGAACACAACTGGCACTGCAATGTTTGCACCCTACAATTGGGAAATGAATAATGCATTCTACTATTCCCTTTGAGCTTTGAGATCTATTCCAGTTTATAATTCTGAGCGTTTGAGAAATATATCTAACTTAAACTGATATCTGTTTTTTTAGGGGAATACAATAGGGGAAACCCCTAATGTGGTAGTAAATATATTAATATGTAAAAGAGTTAGCAATCATTCCTATGCTATTAGCTCGTCACAAATATCAATAAATTTAAATAGACCCGTATCAAAATTCAAAAGATTTGATTGCCATGCATACAAACTGCCCTTCTTTTCTAACAAAGATAAATAAGCATGCAAAATGTCTTGACCTTTAACGAGCGTTAACCCCTAATAGTGATCAGAGTTATACACTGTGTAGTAAAAAAAAAATGTACTAGAGAATGTTTATTTTAAAGATGCTCACCTTCACTGCAAGTTCATGCAAAGATTGTGAGACTGCAGATGACAGCACAACTGCTCTTAATGCATTTGGGTAAAAATTTGATCCTTCAGGGGGCGTTGAAAGTAACAGTGAGACCGCAGCTTCTAAGTTCCCAAGAGAGACAAGCCTGTGTTCGTAGAATATGATAAACATGTGGCACAGGTAATTACCAAGATATATATTACTGATGAACAAGTTTGAAATAATTGATTCTTACTCATGAACACGTTTTTGCAAAGCCTCTTCACCATCGAGCTTATCATGCCAAGGTATCCTTTCATTTGCATTGAACCATAGTTGCTCTTGCTTAAATGCCATTGAGCTTAATTGCCCACAATTCTGCACAAAGATTAAACTTCTAAATTCAAGAGAATAGACATATTTATACATAGTTAAAACCATGCACTCGTGCAGTGTTGAAGTACAGCGCATCAGATTCAACGATTACCGCAGCATTTTTTGTGAACTTTCCAGAAACAGATCTCTCTCTTGAAGTTATCCGATTAAATGTAGAGCCTTGTTCAGAATCAGGATGTAAACTTGATTGTGAGATCTTCTCTCTTGATCTACTTGTTGATTTATCCAGGAAGTGGCGAAGAGCTTGAGGCAGCTGTAGCCAGAAAAGTGCTTCTTGGAAATCACCGAAAATTGCAGCAGCAAATGCAAACCTTGCACAAGCTCCCTTGTTCACTATAGCTGAATATAATCTGGCTCTTCCATCATCAAGAATGCAACCTTCCCAAAAAAAAGTAGTGTCAATATGCCAAATCATCTACTGGGGGAAAAAATTAAGTTGTTGCTGACATACCCTCCTTTCTGTACGGTTCCAACACTTTAAGGAGCAATTCTGCCACAACAACATCACCAATAGGAGGGAGTGTTGTCTCAATCATGTAACTACGAAGATCTCCAAATGCTGGTGCTACCTTAAAGCTGTCCCCAGCTAATTTATCATTATTATTGCATTCAAACCAAGAAGGCTTCACCCCAAGTTGCAGAATCATACGCAGAGCCTAGGATCACAAAAAAAGCACAAGTTGCTGAGTGTTTGTGGTTCAGAATTTGATCTTTTGTAAGGACAAAATGCCATGCCCATGACCCGAGGAAACTAATCATAATAATGATTCATGAAAAACCTGCAGCTACCTTCCCTCTTAATGAAATATGTACATGAGAACGATCACTAAGAGGAAAACCCTGCATCGACTGACTTTACATTTTAGGAAGGTGATTGATAACTGGTAGAATTACTTATAAAATGACTCTTTGTGAAGAGAAGAATATAAACAAATATATCCATGCGCCAGAGTTCATGCATAATAATAATATATAAAAATACAAATCTTTAAATATTATATGCACCTTACCAAAGCATGGGCCGTTGGAAATAATACTGGCAAACAAAATGGCATTGGCCTAAACCTCTCTTTCATAGCTACTGGCTTTGAAATGGAACTGCCCTTGGTATCACTGGTGAAATAAAAAGGAAAATAAAAACATTCCACACGTAAATTTTCTGAAAAGGGAAAATAGAGCATCAGAAATAAGGTCATCAGCCACATCAAACAAACTAAATAAGGTCTAAAGCATCAAAGAACAGTGTCAAACCGTTTTTAAAGTTAGAGTACTTTATGGTTACAGAAGATAGAAAAAGGGACGGAAAGGATTAACAGGTGGGAGAATTAGGTGGAAAAGAAATAACTTTCCTACCATAGTGACCTATCATGTTGACACTTGACAATAATATTTGTGAATTGTGAGGAGATATAATGACCAGAAATTTTCTTCGAATCAATTTCTTAATTTGTTTCAGTTTAGGGCTCAAAGCCTTTTCCCATTATTCTTACATTTATGTAGTTCTTTTTTTAGTGTTACATGTTGGAAAGCTCTTTAGAATAACAAATAGGAAATATTATATTCAGCATACAGCTCAACGAACTCAGTGTAATACAACTAGAGCGAGTTAAAGAAGCAAGCTCATATTCTTCCTTCTCTGAGCTCATAAGCATGCTGCAGGAGATGATTGCCTTATAGATGCAGTAATAAATAATAACACACCTTAACAGGTCAAGTTTCATTTATAGATATCAAATAGAGTTCCAGTACAGAAACATATTTAAATCTAAACAATAAACAGAGTAACTCTACACTGGAATTAGAACTATTACATGCATGATTAAAATGACATACATGTTAACCTCAATCAGTCGGAAGCTACTATCAGCTCCGGCAATGCATAACATAAGTGGCTCATCCTTCCTTGTTCGGGTTGACAACCAATCAAGCTCCAAGACAAGGGTACCAGGAGATTGCGGTTGAAGAAGGGCATTCGCCAAGGGGTCTGGACTATCCTAAAACATAGTTCATGAAATCAGTACCATATGAGACAGTTGCATATTCCTGCTGAAACATAAAAGGACAGCAATATTGGAAACAAACAATAAATCATGCATGAATTACATTGAGGAATAAAGATGTAAGCAGAATGCAACCAAGCATCATCCGATAAAACAATACTAGGGCAGTCCTACACAATCATTTTTTTTAATCAAATGACAAGTGGTTGCTATATATCAATATCGAAAATATATGCAACAGGGTGATCGATATACCATCATTTAGAATCAAACATTGAAATCCAATAGCGCAAAACCATATTCCACGGGTATTATACACGAGATCTAGAAGAACTGAAGATAATACTTACCAAGTCAAATATCGAAAATGTATTATCATAGAAAAGCACAGCGATGCGCCCTCTGCTTCGATCACCATGAACAACAGGAGAAAACTTTATCCTCCTGATGCCTTCCCTGTGAGTGCTAAAAGAAGAAGAAAGGCCTGTTGTAACATCCCACCATCTAATGTTGCCTGATCGATCCCCCATTACCTATAAGATAATAGCATCTCATCAGAGTGTCCCAAGATAACCTGCCTTGCAGATAAAAAAATATTGTAAATGGAAGTATGGACCTTATAAAAGAAACACAATGCTAAAATATACATACAACATGGGGAAGGCGATAAGCCATAGCAGTAACCAAACCATCTGAAGATGCAAATGATGATGAGGGCCACTTTGGCCTGCAAAACAGAAATGAAGGCCATGTGCATCACAATGGTGATGATAATGTTTAACTTAAAATAAACTGCAGAATGCATAAAGCAGAAAGTCCAAATGCTTCATTTCTAGTCTTGCTACGTTAAATTTCATAGTTACACTCAGTCTCATTCGAAATCACAAAGTGTATATAATCATTAGCTTTTTAGATACTGTCATTCCTCAAATACCAAAGTTAATCATGTTTTCATACGCCTCATTCTAAATGCGCCAAACATCTCCCACCTGGCTTAATGAAGCCAAGGGAATAGGCATCATTTGGGCAAGTACCAGCAGATTGCATGATTTTATCACTTGTAAATTGTAATCAATATACACACAAAAAAACAAATGCCACGTTTCTGTTTCCTGCATTAAAAGTGGAAAAAACAGAAAAGAAAAAAAGAACATCATTTTATGGTTGCTAAATTAAACAGCTAGAGGTAGCCGCAGGCATATCATTTTTTTCCAAATACATAAGAGCTGTGTACTATTCTGAGCCTGGTAATACATACTATGTTTACTGTTCTGAGCCTGATAATACATATCACATTTTTTTGGTCTATCGAAAAGAGTGATGTACCGATGCTAATGCTCTAGTGGAACAAAGTTGATGACTATATAAATCAGATGGTGCATATCTAATGACACATGCTAGAGAAAATGGATATTGTATGTCTTCTGATGAAAGCTGCATTTACTTTAATTGCTGAAAGGTACAAGGACAGAAACTGGAGTACCTAAAATCTCGTATTCGCCGCCCGTGCACTTCAAACACACCAAGAGCACCATTGACTAATGCAAAAGCAAAACTTTCACATGTTTCATCAGAATTTTCTGCACCAGAAGCCTCTGCAGACAAAAATAGATCATGTCATCTAACAGTATAGTCGGTGAATGTTTGGTCAAAAAAGGTCCTGATAAGAGTTGAAGAATTTTTCCTTAATAATAAACTGATTAAGAAGGCAATCTATCCAGTCTATATAGTTTTGCTAGTGAATGAAAATTACACCTGCTGATCGCTCCTTGGAGGTTGAAGACTGCTTAGATGATGCATTTTGACCTGGCCGAGGTGCAGCTGGCAGTGTCCACTCTAATACTGTAAAAGGAAGCGCCAAGGACCTAAGCTACAAGTGCAGAACAATTATGAATACCATGCTTCTTTCGCCAACTGAAAGAACTGATTTGAATGTATAATATAAAACAACAAAAGGGAGGCCATTTTAAGAAGAGTAACTAATAACTGTAACTCCAGCCTTCTTTCTGGCAGACAGTAGCTGAACTTACATTTCAGGCTAAACTAACTTTTGATTCCCATTGTCACCTTGAAGAACAACGTTTAGCACAAACCAATTGCTCATTGCAACAGTCAATGTGGTAACATAAGGCTTTGCTTTTTCTTAGAAGAACAAGTTCATAAAATTTTTCATCTCAACTGTCAACAGTCATTTCTTTCCATAATTGCATAAATACAGGCAAAGGAAGTAGTACCATCATGGGGTTCTTTGTCATGGCCCACACTTCAACAGGAGCATCGCGAAACAGAATCAGAAGGTACCTGAGAAAGAATATTATGCTTGAGAAATCAGAACAAACGTAGTACTGGTACACATGCATAGTTTAGAAACATATAGCTGACCGTCCAGAGGAAGAAGCCCTCAATGCTCTAATTGGTGCACGTTCAGGCTTTTGGAGCACACGGAATGAGCGATTTAGCCCACTTCTTAAGCATGTAATAACAAGCTTATTATTGTATCCACCAGTTTTATCATTAACCTGCAGTAGTCAAAGTGTCAAACCAATGAGAGAAGTAACATGCCGGCACACTGAAAACCATCAAGTTATACAAGAACGCATAAAGTTACAATGATGAAACATAAGCGCAAACTGAATGAAGCCAACAAGTACCTAAATTAAGGAAAACATCATAATAGTTTTGATTGCCAAAAGTAACCTAGCAGTCTCATTGACAAATTACAGAAACACTTTAGTGCAATCACAATTCACAATATACAAGAGTTAAAACTATCAGAACATGGAGGCACCTGATTATATGAGAATGAAACAAGACGTGAGTTTCCAAGCCATCTCAATCCCCTCACTGTGCTGCTATGAACGGAAAAGCTGACTGAAACTGCATTGGCCACAACATCTACAACTTCAATAGTTCCATTCTGAGTCCCCAGAGCAACAAGTGGCACTGCTGGAGCAGGATTGTTTCCACCACCTTCAGATAGGAAACATTTGGATGTGTGAAATTTGATGGCTAGAAATAATTCAGAACATAAAGCAAGGGGTATTGTGGCTATGGACATACGAGCTACTGTGGCAAGCAATGAAGGGGACGGCACTGCTAGTGTAGTGACAGTAGATGACAAAAGATGAAGCTGGCCCATCAAATTAATCTGCAGGGCATAATGAATATGAGCGAAGTAGAGTAGTAGGACATAACACAGGAGGGTATAGACACTAGAATTACACAAGGCCAAAATTTAGGCCCTATTTGGCACGGCTCCAAACGGCTCTGGCTCCTTGCCACAGTGCCGAAAGAGCCAGAGCCGATGAAGCCAAAAAATAGTGGCTTCACCGGCTCCTAACAACGGCGCAGAGGAGCCAGAGCCAGCCGAAGATCCACCAAACGAGGCCTTAAATAACTAAACAGATACATCAAAACCCTGGCATAAGGGTATGCATTAATCATTACCCTTGTGATACCCACTGGACTATTGATCCTACTTCTTAATCATGGCAATTATCTATTATTGACAACAAAGAGAAATAGTTTCATGCTGTAACCTTTATTGTAAAATCAGGTCTATTGGAGGATGTGTTGGCAGTTGCAGCATTGCTATGGCTCGGTCTACCTGGTTCCTTCCCAATATTAGTGACAGAAACGGAAACATTAGCACGTTTTGATTGAATAGATAATTACATTTGCACTGGAATGACCACGTAGATTCGCACCTCGATTAGCTTTGTTAGGAAGTGAAGACTTGTCAAATTTCAAAAGCCACGACCAGATCTTGCCATCTTCTGATATCGACGTTAGATATGTCATAGTTCCATGACAAGCATTCTGGTCTGAATTTGTATCAGTCATGAAAGAATATGTTTGTGCCAAATCCTGACATTGTTTGTCAATGTTTCGGAAAATAGACTCCGACTGCCATATTGTAGCTGCAAGAACAGCCGGAGAAGGAACAACAGTACCAATTGAAGGCATTAGCTCTTCCACAGCACATAATAAATGCACTTGTTCACCCCTGCAACCAAACATTAAAGGAGAAAATCAAAATATTTGAAAACGGCAATGCTAGCATGTAATACATGTATGGATATACTGAAACTATACATATGTTGGTGCATAGAATTGTTAAAACACGAATGTCAATATACAGATGGTATTGCTCAGTTTCAAGCAAACATACATAGAGTAATGGCCACGACACATAAAATGCATGGTTCCTAGAACCATATGTCTTTCCATTTAATGGGGTTCATTTTGATGGGAAAGGAAAAGCTTTCCTTACTGAGTAGTGTGCACACACAAACTGACTGTAAATTCATTTATAAATGTTCCAATTTTTGTCAGCACACTCCTGAGGTTTATCGTGTAGTGTTTACTAATTGTTGCATTGAATCCTGTTTTCTTTTCTCTCTGCATCCAGACTAGGGCACTGATAGCGTTTTTATACAGCTCAAATGCAAACCAGAAATGTCTATCATCACATTTTGGGCACTCAGTAAGCTCTAATTTATATGCGTGTGTTTTGTCGAACATCCAACACTACCCACATAAACAGTAGGACTGCAAACTCACTCCTTACGCCTCCAGATGCTCAGCTTGCCGTCGATATGAGTGCAATAGAGCATGTCGAGATCAGGATCGGCCATAACACCCGAGAACTTGCCGAACCCCCTGGGCAATGGGGTAACAGAAAGCGCAGTGCTGTAGCTGAGGTCAAAGACGATGAGCTCCCGCGGGAAGGTGACGAAGAGGATATGCCTCCACAGCGGGGAGAAGCACATTCTCGAGACAAAGAGCGGGAACGCCGCCAGCGCCGGGGCCGGTGCAGGTGCCGATATCTCCTTCTCCAGCCTCTGCAGGTCGGCGACATCCCCTGCACCGCAGTTCACCCGGTGCTCCTGCAGCGAAATGTCGGAGTCCTGCCTGGGAAAGGCAGAGAGGAGGAAGCCGCGGAGGCCGATCGCGCAGAGGTGCCTGGCGTCGAAGGGGTCGCGTCGGAGGCAGGAGAGGTACTCGGGCGCCGCGTCGAACATCCAGAGGACGCGCGGGGTGTTGGACGTCTCCCAGATGCAGAGCAGCGAGGGCCCGTGGATGGAGGCGAGGAGCCAGCCGGAGCCGTGGTGGACCCAGCAGAGGTCCTGCACCCCGCCGCCGGAGCCCGGCGCGACGCTGCGCGCCTCGTCGAGGTTGAGCCAGTGGAGCACGGTCCGCGCGCGGGCGTCCCAGACGGCGATGCGGCCGTGGCGGTCCCCCGCGGCGAGGCGGAGCGGGCGGCGGTCGTCGTCGTCGTCGTCGAGGGAGGGCGTGGCGGGGGGCGCCCAGCGGACGGCGGTGACGAAGGAGGCGAGGGAGGAGGAGGGCATGGGGAGCACGCAGAGGAGCTGCATGGAGCGCGGGTCCGACACGACGACGCTGCTCCCGGCGCCGTGCGCCAGGAGGCCCGTGGGGCTGAGGTCGATGCAACCGCCGTTGCCGCGCCCCGGCGGGCCCGGGAGCATCATCGCCGTGGCGCTGCTGCCGGCGCCCGCCGCATTGCCGTGCGATCGCGACGACGGGGAGGCCGGCGGCGCCACGGAGGACGCCATCGCGTGGAAGGCTGCCGTGAGGAGAGGGGGAAGGGGACGACGGGCCTCTGGCGAGGCGCTCTCTCTCTCTCAGATCTCGTCGCGGATCACCATTTCAGTTTGGGAATTGAACAGGGGTCTCGTGTCCTCGCTCGGTCGCTCCTCTTCACCCGTGGAAGGAGGGAGCCGGAAAGGATGACTCGTACGGCCTGTCGGTCCGCGGAGATCCGAGATCTGATCTCGCCCGTCGCAATTGAACCGCCAGATGCTTTGAGAGTCGGGCCGTCCTGATGGGACGCGGATCCTATGTGGCAGCAGCACGCGCGTGGGATATGCGATGCCCCCGGTGAAGTCCTGGTACTTTTTCCTAAAAAAAAGTCCGTGTACTTTTTTTTTTGGATCGGCTGAGGAGCGAAGTAGTTTTGAGTGAGAGCTTAGACTAACTCCAGCAGACCAACGCAAACGCATAATCCAGTTTGCCTCGCGTACAGTAGAAAGGTCCCGTGACCCATATTCTCACTTCTCCAGCAGCGGACGCAGCAGAGCGTCGTCTTCCCTTCCTCCGCCGGCGTGCGCGGCACGGCATCCGGCGCCGCCAGCGGCGGGTTCCTCCGACGGCGTGCCCCTGGCACTGGGAGCGGGCTCTGCTGCCGCGGGCTCCCTGCAGCAGCGCGTGAGTACCGGATCTGGGGCCCCGCAGCCGCCTACACCACAGCCACGCACGGATGCCGGAGTTGGGGAAGGTGTGGCTCCGCCGCCGCCGCAGGCGCCCTCCCCTCCCCCACCCTCCTCCTCCTCCCCTCCCCTCCCCTCCTCAATCGCGCTCGGATGAGCACGTGAGCGCGGCACGGCCTCCAGCGCCGCCTCCGCGGGGGCCTTGCGCAGGCGGCCCAGGCGTGGGAGTCCCTCGGCGCCCTCTCCCCCGAGCTCACGCCCGGCGGCGGACCCCGGCTTCTTCTCCCCCGAGCTCACGCCCGGCGGCGGACCCTGCCTCGAGCCACGCCGGCCGCGCTCCGCCGCGGATTCGCCTCGCCGAGTCGAGCCGGCCGCGCCCTGCCCCGAGTCGAGCCCACCTTTGCGTCGTCTCACTTCCGAGACGCAGTTTTGCCTTCCGAATCGCCCAGTACCCAGAATGGGTATCTGGTTTGGGTGTTCCGTTGGAGGAGTGTTTTGGTACATAAAAGCACTATGCGTAACGCATTTTTGAGTTTGGGTGACGCCGTTGGAGACAGTCTTACAAACTTTCAATGCCAGTGATACATCTTGCAACTTTGCCTATAATTTATTTATTATGACTTTGTTCGGTTTGATAGGAAATGGAAGGAAATTGGAGAGGGTTCGAGATTACTAGAACATGAGTAATTGTTTTTTTTCTTCGTGCTTTTGCAGTCCAGATATCAATTTATATCAAAACTCGCATACTCTATTTTATTAGGCTAAAGTTTTTTTTGGAAATTAGGTCAGTTATTTATAGGTTTGGCCAATGGTTTCACTAAATTCTCTATGAACTTGTCTATATTTTTTTGGAAATTAGGTCAAATATTTTATTAGGCTGAAGTGCACTATATACATTAATCTCCCTGTATAAGTAACTTGTCTATATTTTTATTAACTGTCTAACAGAAAGAACACTTTGAGTTGATTACTTTATTTGCATTTGTACCATTTTATCTATTGATTGAAATGGGAGGTTTTGATAATAACTAGGTTAATGCTCTGTTTGTTAGAATTCTGATGGCATCGCTATTCTCTTTATGATAAGCAGGACTTTTGACACCTGACATATTACCTTTCGTAGGGCCTGTTTGGATCCATGTTAAAATAAGCTGAGGTTCTGTTTGGACCCTCAACTAATGTTTTACTGACAATTTCTCCCTACATTCAAAATAATAAGATGTTTTGTTTTTTTTTTAGGCATGTAGTTTTTGTTATGAACTTAGATATAAACAATGTCTAGAAGCGTAGCAAAATAATGTATGTAGAAAAACAATCCAAACAGACCTTAGTCTTAATCATCTACTTTTGACACCCGACGAGAGCGAGCGTGTCGTAGTGTTTACGTGCGTATATAGTTTAGACAGAACAGTTATCAACTATATCAGGGGATCCATTGCCCCTATAAGCGATTTTTTTATTTTGGTATATTCCTTAGCACCTTGGTCTCTGTCAGATGGTCCCGTGTCCGGCTGACGCCAGTCTGTCCGGGTTTTCCATTGGTACGCACTCTTTGTAATCATCTTCATGAGGCTTCGCTCGTCCTGGAAGGTCTCCGCATGAAGCTCCCGGCCAAGTGAAAAGTTGGTACTTTCCTTCTTCAAAACTTTTGTTTATTAGTTTTAAAAAACTATTGTTTATTTACCAAGAGTCGACTCGTGATCTAGCATCGGTTCATTCTCTCTCTCATCCACGAGTTGCCGTGTGCAGTGGTCCAGTCAATTCATGGGTACGCCACATCAAATGATGAGTCGGTTTGCCATGCCCACCGGAGACTGGGCATTCGGTTTAAACCGAAAATTCGGTTTGGTTTGTTCGGTTTCAGTAAACTTCGGTTTCCAGCAATGAACACCCGATTGGTTATTCTAAAAATGCAAAACCGACGAGTTCGGTTTCAGTTTCCTAATTCGGCTTTTCGGTTTAAACCGAGATGATCGAAGTCTTCCTGTTGACCTGCTCCGCTCCTTGTTGATCTCACTCGAAGTCGCTCCTGCCGCCGCGGCCACGGCCATGCAGCTCCTCTCCCTGCTCGCCTGCTCGCCGCGCCACTCGCTAGCTCCGGCGCTCGCAGCCACCACTCGCTCGCTCCGGCACAGGGCGCTCGTAGCCGCTGCACGCCCACTTTGGCACTGAGCGCTCGCAGCCGCTGTAGCACCCGCGTAGCTCGGTGCTCCACTCGGGTGCTCGCAGCTTGTCGGCGAGTCACACCCAGCCGCCCATGTCGCTCCCCGCTCGCGTGGCCGTTGCGTCGCCGCCGCTCTCTCCCGATAGGGTTTGGGGCAAGTTCGCTCCTGGCCGCTCGCCCGCTCGGGTGTCTGTCTCGTCGTGTCATCTCGCGTGGGGGCGGGGCCGAAGCGGTGGTCTGGTGGAGTGGCCGAGTGGGCCTGCTAATTGGGCCGAGACGGGCTGTTGAGAGGACGGGGAGAGGGACACGGGCTGCTGAGAGGCAAGAGTTGACGAATGTTTGGTGTTCTCGGTTTACGGTTCGGTTTTACATAGGAACCGAACACCGAGCCGATGACCGATGTTTCTAAAACCAAAAACCAAAGCCGAACCGAAAAAACGAACTACTGACTATTCGGTTCGGTTCAGTGCTCAGTTTTTGGTGAAAAACGCCCAGGGTGACTGGAGAAGCCCTTAAGAACCATTTGTGAAAATTATTCTCACCTCTGCTTCCATTACAAATTGACGGCGATATATTATATCATATGGCGTTTGCCCTTAGATCGGCTCCAGTAACATGCTCGCTCACGAGACAATGGCCACTACAATAAAATGGCGTTTGCACAGTAAAGTCTCCAAATCGAACTCCTGACATTCGCCATGCCAAAGAAACGTGCTGCGCGTGGGCCCACAGCACATACAACAAAGAGATTGACATGGGTATAGAAAAGAGAGCGTGAGCACAATCGAGTCAAACCTGACTTTCTGAGACCGTTTTCATCCTCACGGGATACCGCAGAACCCATGCCCTACCTACGGACGCCGCGTTGCCACGAACCATCAACCTGCAACTTTAGGGCACCCGTAATGGTTAGAGCTAGAAGCCACTTTCTTCAATAGTGCTAACTTTTAGCGTATACCTTTTAACACGGATAGCTCCACATGACACTCTCACATAAACTTAAAATATGATCAAGAGCTAGTTTTTCTCTCTCTTCTATTAAGATATGGAAAAAATATTTAGAGCTAGTTTAAGAGTCAACCATTGCGGGTGCCCTTAGATTGATTCTATTCGCCTGGTACCTGGCCGGTAGGCTCCTGTGTTGCATCTGCTACGTGTTCAACCCCTCCAAACATGGCAGCAACGTCCATGGAAACTGCTATGCCTTCAACCCCTCGCACCATGGCAGCGGAGGTCTTCCCAAAATTCACATGGAGGAAGAAGCCTTCCCAAAAGGGCAAGTCCAAAATCTGCCCCACGGAAGGTTAGAACGCCAAAGCCGCTGCTAACCCGCTAGGAAAGCGGCGATCCACAAGGCGAGGAAGAAGAAGATGAAGGTCAGTGGTAGCATCGTCGTCAAAACCCCCATGCGTCATAGGTCGAGGCGTCGTTGTCAAAACCCCCATGCGTCATAGGCTCGACCTAGAGGAGAAAGCCAGTGACGGCGGCGCTGGCGGAAACCCCGTGCTGGTGCTCGTAGGCTCGACCAGGACGATGCCAAGATCGACAGTGGCACACCACTCTGCTGCTTCAACAGGGCCACGCTCAAATACAACATGAGATCCTTTGCTAAACTCACCTTTACTACTACTGATTTACTTTTCACTGTCGCCACTTTCACTGCCATAGCGATAAAAACGTCGGTGTGATACTTCCACCGTCGGTTAGACCGATAGGGATGCCTGGTAAGAAATGAAACCGATAGTTGAAAACCATCAATGCGGCGGTGGTAGTGGGGTTGAATTCCACCGTCGTTTGGAACACCGAGCCGATTGGGATAGGCGTTATGGCCACCGGCCCTACACGGCCATTTGGTGTATCGGCGGTAGTAAATTCAGCGCGAGTTATTTCCCCATTTTCCAACTACCCATAACACAGTTGCATCACCATTACTTTCCTATGGAGTATGCCTCGTCTTCCCTGATGCTTATATTAACTGCTTCTCTATCTTCAAGGTTAGCCTATTTAAGCCGGGTCTAGATGCGCTTCTTGGCAATCCACACACTCCTCCTTAGATACAAATAGATACAGACAAAGCTCTTGAGCCAACCATCTATATTTTCTTCATCGCCATGGCGCTCCATCTCCAACTCCTCTAGCAGCAGCAGCGGCGTTGGGAGAAGGCCTTCGAGATTGGGTACTACCAGCATCTAGGCGTAGCGGGGGCTGCTCGATCTAGGTGCTAATGGAAGTTTTGTGATTAAGGGGGTTCGCTTATTTGGACAAGCCAAGGGGTGCTCAATGCACTTTGGTATGCCTAGTTTGCCCTATGCATTTCTTGTGCCGATTCACCATTCTAGTGCACTGGCGATCCTCCTTCCTCTGGAGCAGCAGCAACGACAACGACGCTTCTCTTCCACGCCCTCCTCGCGACCATGAGACGTGAGCACCACCATATCCTAATCAACAAGGAAGTTACTACACAAGAAAGGTGGACAAAATTTGGTTTCCTTCATTTTTTCCTACTGCTAAACTTACATGTTGATAATTAGTCATCCTATGTAGGAATACACATGCCCGCGACTATGAGAGGTGGAGATGTTCCTCTTGCTCTCTCTCCCCTCTCTCTCAACCGTGAGAGGTGCAGCAGGGAAGGTAAAGCACCTCACTAAGATGCTCCTCTTCTTGCTCTCTCTCTCTCTCTCTCGACCATGAGAGGTGCAGATGCTAGTGGAAGTTTTGTGAGGTGCTTCCTCATCCTTAGCTTGCATTGTCTATCTTCAGACTCGACTATGGGATGTACTAGTACCCGACAGGTCTTTGTTATTGTACACCCAATAGTCTTTGATAGGTCTTTGTTATTGTACAACTGTGGAATATAACTGAAATTATGAATGAAGTTGTTGTGATGATTGTTACTGTGTCGTTTATATATAGTTTTTCCTTTAAAACACTTAATAACTGAATGGTGATGCTTGTTACTCTATTTTTTAAGTGTCGTAGTATTTGCCTTGGCTACACAGACGTGAGCTAAAGCACCTCACTGTGATGGTGCGGGGGTGGAAGTATTTGCCTTGGTTAATTTGCAAATCGGTTTGTTGTGTTTGCAAATTGTCATTATTGCAGCTCCCATCGCTGTTTCATACGGTGATTAAGCGTTAGTGTTAGATCACAAAGTGTAGGGAATCAAATGGTCTGCATCATCTCTTGCCTGCTCCATCACCCTCGACTCGCGTGGGTGGCCATGGATGTCACGGACCTTGACTGTTGCCTTCCCTGCTCGTGTTTATTAGTGGAGATGACTTGAATAACTTGTATTAAGAAATTCGAAACATGTGCAAGGGAATCTGAACCGCATCATACGAGAAGGAAGGTAATTGTAATGAGTTTAGAAAGGAATCGTACTTGCGTATCATTGAATTAAGAAGAATGAAGAGTTTATCATACAAATCCCCGTCATCTAGATATGTACATATCAACATTGATCTACATAGAATCTACCACATTAATCTGAAGAACCTATCACACTCATTGTAGATCCTACACTCCTAGCTACAGAACATAGCCCACTCCTCCCAACCTTCCCATCCTGCATGGACGCCATAGCCTCCGCCTCCGCAGTGATGTCCGTCCTGGCGACGCACCAGCATGGATAGAGGAGGCAGAGAACTAGACTCACCCAACGCCGATTGCCCAGCCAAGTCCTACAACACGAACATGGCCTATTGGAGGCGTCATGTACATATCTCGTTCTTCCACATCACATTCACCGCCAGACCTGCTTCATCACCTTCAACCTTCCTCAACCACCGCCAGGCAATGTTGTCATTGTTGGCACCGCTGTTGGACCTGTGGAGCACAAGGGAGAGAACAAATATAGCAACATCATGGCCTACTATGGTGGAGCACTCAAGCATGTCGAGCCATGGCATGAGCGCACTGTGGTCTTCCATGAAGATGACACGTATCCTAGCATAGAAGTAGGCCTCTAGGTTGCCAACGCTAGCAAGCCCGGTGATGAGCTTGATGCGATACTCATGGTCGTAGAACCGGTTCCAGGTCCCAAGGTGTATCCCACGCAGCAGCACCCGCCGTAGTGGTATGCTCCGTCCCACTACGACGTCGTTGCACACCCTACGCATCTACGAATAGGTTGTCCATAGGCTGCCACAATCTTCCATGGGATCCGCTGTAGCCATAGCGACGCAACTAGCAATCTCAACAGCCACATCCGTTGAGAGCTTCTCCATGGAACGAGGACACATGCAGCACCTACAAAAGATGGATTCTTGGGTCGGGAAGCGACGTCACGGCAGCATGGAGCACTAGGGAGGGAGATCGGAGCGGAGCAAGGTGAGTTCCAAAAAACCCTCTTTGGATTTTATGATCGCTCCATTCTTGAAGGTTTCGTGGTGCGGTGATGTCGAACGTCTCAGGGAAGTCAATCGTCATCCTCCGTGTGAATCATGTAAACCATGTATGAAACTACAAAAAAAATTCAGAATGAAAGAATCTTTTATCTTACGATTACTAATTGGAGGCCCTAATGGTGTAAACCATGTGAACCGCATAAACCATGTGAACCCCCTATTTTTGCATGTAAATTACCCACCTCAGCCATTACAAAAGATAATACAAAGCAGTCGATAAGAATAAAATAGGCTAGCAGTTCGTCACTTCGTCTCCCCTAAGATCATGGATAGCGCTAGAGGGGTCGAGCCACGTGGTCGAGTCAATTTTCTTCATCCAACTTCCAACACCGTTCGATCACCATTACTTCTGCTGGGAGAAGCATGCTCCACTAAGATTGTGCGAGACATGGCCTCACCTTAACTCCTGCTCTCACTCAGTGCAATCGAAGAGAACTCCAACGGGCGCCTATCTCGTCCATCCTTCTATAAAAGCAGAGGCTAAGGCAAGGAAGCAAGTACACGATTCTTTTTCTCTCAAACTCGTTATACTTACCTATCTTCTCATTCTATCTTCATCCGACGCTCTGCCTCGACACTCCATCTTTCACATCTCATCCAATGGTGGATCAGGCAATGAAGCGCCCAATGAAAGAGTCGCTGGAGGTTGTCCCTGCTCGTCCTGCTTTCGTGCAATGCTACGATGGGATGGGGAGGGTAGCTCGGCGGCACCACCACCGGAGAGCCAATCCCCGCTTCCAGTTATCTCCGATAATGATGATGGGGGGGCGGATGATGTCCTCATGTTGGTGGAGCAGCTAGACGTGGCCACCTCCACCCTCCACGAGGAGAGCCAGGAGGTGAACTGGTTGTGCCTCTCAGTTACCGCCGCGAAGTAGGAAACGGCAGTGATGGAGCTTACCGCCGTCGAGGCCTAGGCATGCCTCACTGGTAAGGCATTTGGCATGATATTATCTTACTCTTTCACTATGTGCAATGTCATGTCTTAAGTTGTAGCATTTTCTTATCTCCTTTTCTGCCGTCCAGGAGTAACTGATCATCGCGTAGGGCGAGGCGGCAGAGGCAATCCGTCTTTGCTAGGTCATCGAGGACAACACCCATGTCTCCTCCTGGATGGTGGTCAAGAGCAACAGGCGCTACTAGGACCTCCACATGGCAACAGGCAAAGCCGTCCGCGTGCTTTTGCCTCCTACGCCTATGGGGACAACCCTGCCAAACCACCTCCGCACCATGCCACTATGGGTCATGGAGGTGGCCATGTACTACATTTGCCTAGGGGCTAGTTCGGCCATGGCCATCACCCAGCTTTGGCTGGGTGAGGACCTAACCGTGGCAGAGCCATGGTTCTCGGGAGAGATGAGCTATCGGCAGCGCCAGAACCTGGTCGGCGAGTTCTCTGTCATGGGCGATGGTGTCTTGGTCATGATGGATGTAGAGGACATCATTCGTAATGCTCCCCGTGAGTAGTTTGATTGTAACATGCCTCTGCATTCTGAATAAAAATGTTCATAATATTTAGTAGTTATTACTTTGAGTTCATCTTTGTTTGTTGTGACTTGAATGTTCCATTTGTGTACCTTAAAGTTCGTAGACCGTATGACACGTCCATCGTTAGTAGGTGCCAACATCTCTCGATCATCACCGCCGGTAGCCTTCATTGCCGCTTTCGTCAATTTCTAAGCCCGCACATGAGTCCTACGCTTCACTCCCGCGTGTATTTACAAAGTTTGGCAGAAATTTGTAGTCCCACGCTTGATATAGTTGCTTACAAAGAATGCTCCCCACTGTATCTTTCTCCTCCTTAGTGCTGTTGTTCCTCATCTCCGCCCCTGCTCCCTAGTGCCGAACTACGCGACCGCCCCTACTCAGCGGCGTGCAAGCCGCCACTCACCGCTGACAAGCTAGTGCTCCATGCTGGTATGCCTCATCGAAAGGTAGACAACATAGATCCACCGGTGACCAGGCTGGTACTCATCACCTCCGTTGTCGCTTGAGCTCAATGCCGCAAGATCCAAAGGCAATGGTAATGCTTTCACACTTCCCTTATGCATTGTTCTTGGATTTTTATTCCCTTCTTCACTCATCTAAGTATCAATGAAGCTTCTATATGATTATTAACGAGCTCACAAACATATCTCAACAGTCGTTCCTTCTCTAATTTAGGCGATGGCGCCACCGCTTCCATCACCGTCCTCGCTCCACCAAATCCTCGTCAAGATGGAGGAAGAGGCCCCAACAAGAGGAATGAAGTGGCCCTCCTCATAGACCATGTCTTGGTCCTCATCCTTAGCCGCCTCACCACACACTCCTTATGCAACTGCAAGTGTGCCTGTCACTCCTAAAATAGCCTCATCTCGGGATTCAAGTACCATAAAGAGCTGCCCCAGATTCTCGCTGAATTCTTCTACCGTAGCTGGAAATGCAAACGCAACTTCACCAGCGTCAATAGTGAATACCCCTCCTTGTCCTTCTTGCCCTTCCTAATTTAGGATGTTGTGATCTCAGATTGCTCTCGGGGCCTCATCCTCTTCTGGTATTCTAGGTTTCGCTATGTTGTCTACAATCTGGTGACTAAGAAATGGTTGCTACTACTAGGTAGCAACCATTCTTGTGGTTCAGCTCGCTTGGGGTTTGATCCGACAATCTCCTCACACTTCCATGTGTTTGAATATGGGATCAATGATGATGACTCCTTAGGTGTCAACATCTACTCATCTAAAACTAGAGCATAGATCTTTAAAGAATCTGAATGGGGCGAGGGTATTGCAGTATCCACATATGGGAAAGGTGTGTTTGTTAATGGTTTTATGCATATGCTAGAGTTCACCTAGATAGTTGCCATTGATAAGGATGGCAACGGGGTGGATTTGGATCGGGTGGAGTGTTTGGACACCCAAAACTGAAACCCGAACCCGTCCCAAACACCAATTTGGGTGAAAATCTATCCCCAAAATCGAAACCCGTGGATTCCTGAAACCCAACGGGTTATCCAAAACCCAAAAACAATACAGAACATTCAAAGTGGCACATGACAAGTTGAGATCCACTGGCACATCGTGCCGCTGCTATGGCCTACCCCTACCCTATGGTTGGGGCCTAGAGGCTAAGGGACTCCACACCGCTGGGGCCTGAGGGGCTATTTGCGGCTAGACTATGGCCTGGGGCGTCATGTCATCGCCTGCGGCCTACCCGCCTTAGCTCCCAGCAGTCGACCCTTGCTAGAGTGCTAGGCGCGCACCGCACGCTCTGTGGCACCGGCTGCTCCTAGACACACTGGCCTTGCTCCTCTATGCCTGGGTTGAAGCTGCTGGGTGGGGTGGTGTTGGCGCTCGACACCTGCTCCTTTGCTAGTGCTGAACGGGTGGATCCGGTGGGGTGGCGCACTAGCACTGGGCCCTACTCCTCCACTGGTGATGGGGTCAGGTAGGGTACTAGGGTGGGGTAGGGTGGGGTGATGGGAGAGCGAGAGAGGCCGTGAGGTGGTCAGACTTCAGAAGGGATGGATGGAGAGTTTTAGACTATCTTATATATCCCTAGGGTTTTTAGATGGGCTGCTAGTGGGCTTTTTTGGGGCTCCGATGTGATCTGCGGGTGAAGATGGTGATTCACCCCGAACCCGTAACCGTTCGGGCATCCGAACCTAAAAATCCGTGGGTGCAAATCTAGACCCAAAACTAAAATTGTTGGACCCAAAATCCACTGATATTCGACCTAAACCTGCCCCGTTGCCATCCTTAGCTGTTGATATGGAGGGAAAGATATGGAGGAAAATTCATAGGCCAACTAGTGATGCAATCTTCATCCATGAAGCTCAGGGTCAGTTGTGTTTATGTACTGCTGATACTTTGAATAGGTATGACCTTTCAATCTGGATCCTTGAAGACTATGGTACTAGTAAATGGACATTGAAGCATAAGGTTACCACACTGGTACTATTTAGAATGAAGAATATTGAAATTGGTACCGAGATTTATGATGTGGCCTATAGAGTGATTGCAGTTCATCCAGAATAGAATTTGATTTTTCTTTTTGGGGAGGGCAAATCACTGCATGCATATAAGGTTGAAAACGGACAGAAAAAATCCTGTTCCAACCTATTCTGTTTTCTACTTTCTTCCGACCATTTTCGTATTTGTGGGATCCCATTTTCGTATTTACGGAAACAGGAAAGGGGTTTTTCCGTCCATTTTTGTGAGATCCTATTTTTATCTAGAATTGACCTGTATTTATTTCGTTTTTCATCCTGTTTTCAATCTATGTGAGATATGTCTAGAATTTGATATGTTCATAAACCTACTAATCACAAATTATGTATGTTAACATGTTAACACATGGTATACTAGTGAATATTGGACCGATAATTTCGTACGTGTATATTATTTTGTGACTTTGTTCATGTATACTCAAGAATATTTGATCATGTTATTCTAACTTATTTTTTTGGCTCTCCATCTGTATTTGTCTGTTTCCGTATTTCCGTATATCCCCATCCATTTTCTGCTAAAAATATAGAAACAAAAATGGGAGACGAGTTTTTCGCCCGTTTTCGTCCGTTTTCATCCCTACTTGCATATGACATGAACCACAGTAAAGTTCATGTCCTCCCTGCCTGGGCCATCGGCTATCTTAGAAGTACCTAAAAACTATTATGTATGAGCGGTGAACCTCACTATCTTCCTTATGTTCCCTTGTTCATAGAGTCATTAGCAGAGCACTAAAGGTGCATATGTTGTATTTTATTGTAATTATGTCATACCTTTGTTCAGGTAAGTGGTTGTTTTGATTGTATATATATGACTATTTGGGCTTTGTAACTAAAGGAATGGTGTGTTAAATATTATTAATTATACACAGTGGCGGTGAGCTGTGCGTCCGGTCATAGGGTGAAGGCTTGGGCACGCGCGCGGGCTAAAGTGAGCACCGGTGCATCCGCTCTTGGACTGTGTGAAAGCTCTAGTTTGGTTTTGGTGAATTTGATAAAACACTATGTGCTAACCTAGTCTATCAAAGTGATTATGAGATAGGTGTCACATTCCAAGTGGTGAAGCAAATGAAGATCATGACATGATGATGGTGATGGCATGGTGATGATCAAATGCTTGGACATGGAAAAGAAGAAAGAAAAACAAAAAGCTCAAGGCAAAGGTGAAACTTGATAGGAGCTTTTTTGTTTTGGTGATCAAGACACTTAGTGAGTGTGATCACATTTAGGATCAATAGCCATACTATTAAGAGGGGTGAAACTCGTATCGAAATGCGGTTATCAAAGTGCCACTAGATGCTCTAACTCATTGCATATGTATTTAGGATCTAGTGGAGTGCTAACACCCATGAAAACATTTGTGAAAATATGCTAACACATGTGCACAAGGTGATACACTTGGTTGTTAGCACATTTGATCAAGGGTGATGAAGTTTAGGGTCAAAAGGGGAAGTTTCGTATTGACCGGACTCTGCCTTGGGCAGTGATCGAACTCTGACATTGCATCCAGTCAGTGGCGTGTAGTGAAGGCCGCCCTCGATCCCTTGACCGGACGCTGAAGTGAAAAAGGGACCAGACGCACAGGGGGTGCATCCGATCACCTAGTGACATACATTGACGCAAGCAACAGAGACAGACTGTGTTGACCGAACGCTGGCCTAAGTCCGATCATTGGCCACCGGACGTGTCTAGTCGTGAAAAACTGGCTCTGGAACCTCTATGGAAACTACCGGACTCTGGCTGGTCTACGTTTGGTCATGCAGGAGCAAACGCATCCAGTCGCAATATAGGGGCTCGGGTAGCTCACTGTAAACGGTCAAACTCAGGCGGTGGCGCGTCCGATCTTGGCGTAGAGGTGCGTTCGGTCACAACTTAAGTGCACTGATGACCGTTGAGATTGGGCGATCAGCATTTGAAGCAGGGGACACGTAGCAAAAATCTAAGGACTGGACACTAGGGTCCTATGTTCGGTCAATCCGACCGGCACGTCCGGTCAATCCGACCGGCACGTCCGGTCGCCCTGATTTTTTAGTGAACAGAGAGCCAACGGCTCTATTCATGGGGACTCTCTATTTAAGCCCCATTGCTGGCTCTAGCTCACCCTCTTGGCCATTTGTATTGACATAGCAACCTTATGAGCTTAGCCAAAGCCCTCCCACTTATCTCCATCATTGATTCATCATCTTTGTGAGATTGGCAGTGAATCCAAGTACATTGCTTGAGTGTTTGCATCTAGAGGAACTTGGTGTTTGTGTTTCACTACAGGGTTTGCTTGTTACTCTTGGTTGTTGCCACCACCTACATGGCTTGGAGCAGTGAGGATCATCGAGCGGAGGTTGGTGATTGTCTCTGGCTCCGATCGTGGTGATTATGAGGAGTTCTTGACCTTTCCTCAGTGGAGAGCCAAAAGGTACTTTAATAAATTGCTCATGGCTTGTGTGATCCTCATCTTGTGTTGGTTGTGTGGCACCCTATTGAGGGTTTGGCGTGTGATGCCAATTAGCGCGTGAACCTCCAAGTGAGTGAATCGCCACAACGAGGACTAGCTTGCCGACAAGCAAGTGAACCTCGGTAAAAAATCATTATGTCATCATTTAATTTCGAGGTGATTGGTCTTCATTGGTATTCATTCTTGTGATTGATTGGTTCATTCCTCGACTCATCAGTATAACCATCTTGCTCTCTTTACATTACCGCAAACTAGTTGTCAAGCTCTTTAGCATAGCTAGTCATGAGAGCTTGTTAGTTTAGTTAGTGTGGCTCTTTAGTTAGCCTCTGAGAGCACGCTAACTTAGTGTAGTGATATAGCCATTGTGTGGAGAGAGACTATAGAAACTAGAATTGTGGTAGGTGGCTTGCATTTTTAGTAGGCTAGCGCAACACTCACTTTGCCTCATATTTGTCTAACCGGTTTGCTAAGTGTTGTTGTAGAAATTTTAATAGGCTATTCACCCCCCTCTAGCCATTAGGAGCTTTCACTATGGCGCGTTCGATCATTAATTAACTATGCGGGAACTTGACTGTTCGAGATCAATGGCAGAGGTTTGAAGATGGGGACATGTGGCGTTGATCGCTGACCAGACGCTGGGCTGGCTATGTCTGGTCGGTCAGACCTGCGCGTCCGATCGCCCCAAATTTCAGTGGACAGTGGTGCCAGTGACTCTATTTCATGGAGAGCTTCTATTTAAGCACCCCATAGCCGACTCAAGCTCACTCTCTTGGCCATTTGCATTGACATAGCAACCTTGTGAGCTTAGTCAAAGCCCTCCCACTTATCTCCATCATTGATTCATCATCTTTGTAAGATTGGGAGTGAATCCAAGTGTATTGCTTGAGTGATTGCATCTAGAGGCACTTGGTGTTCGTGTTTTGCTATAGGATTCGCTTGTTACTCTTGGTGGTTGCCACCACCTAGATGGCTTGGTGCAGCGAGGATCGTCGAGTAGAGGAATGTGCTTGTCTTCGGCTCTGATCGGGGTGATTGTGAGGGGTTCTTGACCTTTCCCCTGTGGAGAGCCAAAAGGTACTCTAGTGGATTGCTCATGGCTTGTGTGATCCTCATCTTGTGTTGGTTGTGCGACACCTTATTGGGGGTTTGGTGTGTGATGCCAATTAGCACGTGAACCTCTAAGTGAGTGAATTGCCACAATGAGGACTAGCTTGTCGGTAAGCAAGTGAACCTCGGTAAAAATCTTGTGTCATCTTGTTCTAAGGATTTCTTGATTGATTGTGATTGATTGGCTCTATCATATTGTGATTGGCTCTATCCTCGACATGATGGTATAATAATCACATCCCATCTCTTGTATTTACATTTTTATTGTTGCTTCGGTCTTTAGTGTAATTAGTTTTGAGAGCAAGCTTGTGTCGAGTCTAGTAGTTAGTGTGGCTCTTTAGTTAGTCTTTGAGAGCACTCTAACTTAGTGTGGTGACATAGCCTTTGTGTGCTTAGAGATCATAGTCACTAGAATTGTGGTAGGTGGCTTGCATTTTTAGTAGGCTAGCGTAATTTTTGCTTCGCCCCATATTTGTCTAACCGGTTTGTTAAGTGTTGTTGTAGAAATTTTTAATAGGCTATTCACCCCCTCTCTAGCCATTATGACCTTTCAAGTGGTATCAGAGCCATGGTCACCTTGATTTGAAGCTTAACAACCTTCAGTATCAAAATGACTCAAATCAACAATACGAAGAAGCCACCCCAATTTGATAGCTCCAACTATCCCTATTGGAAAGCTAAGATGACAACATATATCAAGTCAATCAATAGGAAGGTTTGGAAGGTGGTGTAGACCAAGATTGAGATTGCCAATGAGGAGGCTCCCACCACCGCTGAAGAAGTATTGCTCCAAAACAATGACATTGCTCTTAGTGTCATTCATGATGCCTTGGATGAGAGAACATTTGAGCAAATCAAGAATATTGGGATAGATCATTAGGCATGGAAGAAGTTGGAGGAATCATTTGAGGGCACTCAAGCCATGAAGGGTGCCAAGGCATACATCCTCAAGGAGAAGTTTACTAGTTTCAAGATGAAGGATGATGAGAGTGTGCCAGAGATGTTCCATAGGCTTCAAGTGCTTGTCAATGATCTCAAAACACTTGGAGAAGAAGTGAAAGACAAGGACTTCTCCCACAAGTTCTTGAGATGCTTACCTTCGAGATTTAGTATATTGATCACTATTCTAGTGAGCAGTGGTTTGGACACCATGACACCAAACTAAGTGTTGGGAGATGTGATGACCGATGACACATATAGAGATGATGATAAGGAAGAAAAGAAGGAGAAGAAAGATAAGAAGAAGGATGAGAAGAAGAAGAGTGTGGCATTCAAGGCCACATCATCTAAGGGCAAGGCAAAGCAAGAATCATCAAGTGAAGATAAAGACTTGAGCTTTGATGAGATGGATGATGAGAAGATGGCTCTCTTTGTTAAGAGATTTGGCAAGTTTATGGTGAAAAAGGGCTACCGTGCTAGAAGAAAGAAGTCTTCATCATAGAAGAAGAAAGAGTCAAGAAGGTGCTTTAATTGTGAAAGCAAGGATCATCTTGTTGCTCAATACCCATACAATAGCGACAATGATGATGACAACAAGAAGAGCAAGAAGAAGGACAACAAGGAAAAGAAAGAAAAGGACAAGATGACCTTCAAGAAGAAGAAGAAGAAGGGTGGTTCATATGTGGTCACTTGAGATAGTGATGCTTCCTCAAGTGATGATGATGATAGTGATGATGACAAGACCACAAAAAAGAAGGCTCTTGCAAATATTGCTATCAATGAGATGCCTTCTCTCTTTGACACTCCATCATGTTTCATGGCTAAGGCCACTAAGGTATAAACTTGTGATGATGAAAGTGATGAAAAACATGATAATGAAAGTGAAAGTGACAATGATGATGAACCAACTAAAGATGAACTAATTGACATGTTAGAAGATGCTAAAGAACATTTTGACATTAAGAGAAAGGAATGCAAAGACTTATGAAATGAACTAAAAGCCCTTAAGCAAGCCTTTGATGAGCTCAATGCATCTCATGAGAGGCTAGAGGAAGCCCATGAGAAGCTTGGCAAGGCTCACAAGAAGCTTGAGAAAGCTCATTCCTCTCTACTTAATGAGCAAAATGAGAAGGAGCATGTTTTAACATGTGACCAAGTTTTAACTTGTGATATAATTGATGAATCATTATATAAGCCTATCATTGTTGCTCCCACTAACCTTTCTTGTAGCACATCTACTTCTACCTTATCTAGTAGTGATGGTTTCACTCATGATGCCTCACTAATGGTTGAGAATAAGACCCTCAAGAAGGAGGTCAATGAGCTCACTCGTGCCTTAGGCAAAGCCTATGGTGGTGAGGACCACTTGCTTATGTGCTTAGGTAGCCAAAGAGCTTCTCTCTATAAAGAGAGATTGGGCAATACCCCTAAGAAAGGCAAGACGACCTTTGCTTCTCACAAGACTAGTTTTGTGAAGAACAATGGTCGTTTTTGCACTAGTTGCAAACAAGTTGGTCATAAAGAGCACGAGTGCAAGAACAAGAGCAAAAATGCTAATGTATCCTCAGTTCAAATTAATTCTTTCTATGTGCTTACTAAAGGTACAAATGGTGTAAAAGCTAAGTTCATTGGTACACCATGGATGTGCTCAAAGAAGAAAGCCATTTGGGTGCCAAAGAGCTTGGTCACTAACCTTCAAGGACACAAGCAAGTTTGGGTACCTAAAAAGAATTGATCTTTTTTTGTAGGTCAATTACAAAGCTGGAGGAAGGCATTGGATTCTTGATAGTGGATGCACTCAACACATGACCAGTATGCAAGAATGTCCAACTAAATCAATACTAATGGCAATGATTGTTATGATAGTATCACATTTGGTGACAATGGCAAAGGCAAGGTCAAAGGGCTTAGTAAGATTGCAATATCCAATGACATGAGCATTTCTAATGTGTTGCTTATTGAGAGCTTGAACTACAATTTGCTATCCGTAGCTTAATTGTGTGATCTTGGATTCAAATACATATTTGGGGTAGATGATATAGAAATCATAAGTGTAGATGGCTCTAACTTGATCTTCAAAGGCTTTAGATATGAGAGTCTATACTTGGTTGATTTTAATGCTAATGAAGCTCAATTATCTACATGTTTGTTCACTAAGTCTAGCATGGGTTGATTATGGCATAGAAGGCTTGGTCATGTTGGAATGAAACAATTGAATAGATTGGTTAAGCATGACTTGGTTAGAGGCTTGAAAGATGTTGTGTTTGAAAAGGATAAGCTTTGTAGCTCTTGTCAAGCCAGCAAACAAGTTGGAAACATCCATCCTAGGAAAAAGCATGATGAGCACTAGTAAAGCATTTGAGTTATTGCACATGGATTTGTTTGGATCAACACAATACACTAGCATCGGTGGAAACAAATATGACTTTGTGATAGTGGATGATTATACTAGATACACTTGGGTATTCTTCCTAGTGGACAAAAGTGATGTGTTTACAACATTCAAATCATTTGTTAAGGGCATTCACAATGAGTTTGAAACAACCAGAAAGAAAGTTAGAAGTGATAATGGTAGTGAGTTTAAGAACACTAGAATTGATGAGTTATGTGATGAATTTGGAATTAGACATCAATTCTCGACTAAGTACGTCCAAAATCAAATGTCCTTATTGAGAGGAAGAATAGAATACTCATTGATATGACAAGGTCTATGCTTAGTGAGTACAATGTGAGTCAATCTTTTTGGGCTGAAGCTATCAATACGACTTGCTATTGTAGCAACCGCTTCTATTGTTACCCATTGAAGGAGAAGACACCATATGAGCTCTTGAATGGTAGAAAGCCCAACATCGCATATTTTTGGGTCTTTAGTTGCAAATGCTATATCTTGAAGAAAGGCACTAGATTAGGCAAATTTGCCAAGAAATATCATGAAGGATTCCTACTTGGATACTCAACTACTAGCAAATCATATAGAGTTTGAAATTTGGATAGTGGTACTCTTGAGGAAGTTCATGATGTTGAGTTTGATGAAACCATGGGTTCACAAGAAGAGAATGAGAACTTGGAAGATGTTAGAGGCATTCAACTTTCAAATGCCATGATGAACATGTACCCTGTTTGCTTGGCTTATAAGCCGTACTTTTTTAGCCAATGAACATTATTTTTTCTCTCACAATAAATTAGCCAATAGTACTTTCAGCCATAGCTTATTAGCCAAGCAAACAAGGCAATGGATGTTGGTGAATTGAGGCCTAGGCAAGTGAATAATGATGAAGATGATCAAGTGCAAGTGCAAGTGCTCTCTAACACAAATTTGTAAGATGATACAAATCAAGCTAGTACAAATGGCTCTCATGACAATAAACAAAATGAAGTGGTTAGTACATCATCTCAACCTAATGATCAAGCAAGTGCAAGTAATCAAGTTTCAATACTCCAACCAACCAATATTGCAAGGGATCAACCATTAGACACTATCATTGGTGATATTTCAAGAGGTGTGCAAACTAGATCAAGATTGGCTTCATTTTGTAAGCATTTCTTATTTGTGTCATCCATTGAATTAAAGAAGATAGATAAAGCATTGAAGGATGTTGATTGGGTAAATGCTATGCATGAAGAATTGAATAACTTTATAAGAAATCAAATATGGAAATTAGTAGAGAGACCAAAGGGACACAATGTGATTGGAACTAAATGGGTCTTTAGAAACAAGCAAGATCAAGATGGGATAGTAGTAAGGAACAAAGCAAGATTGGTAGCACAAGGATATACACAAGTTGAAGGTCTTGACTTTAGAGAAACATATGTCCCGGTTGCTAGATTGAAAGCAATTAGAATCTTATTAGCCTATGCTTGTGCCCATAACATCAAGTTCTATCAAATGGATGTCAAGAGTGCATTTCTCAATGGTTAAATCAATGAAGAAGTATTTGTTGAGCAATGTTGGTGTTTTGAACAAACACCAACTAGTAAATTTATATTGTTGTGCATTAGACTTGGATGGTGTACTAAAGGACAGAAGGTTTATACTGATTTGGGCAGAATATCCCTACGTCTAGTTTGCTACTGCTCATGTTATTAGTACCGAAAAAGGTTTGTAGTAGGGGGTACAAACAGCCGAAAGAGGGACAAGTCCCAAGTCTCTGATGAAAAGGTCAAAAGGACGCCAAGAGCTTGGTTGCTGCTTGGCTGTGTGTTGTGTGTGGATTGATCCGTCCCACTAGTGGGGTGCGCTGCCCTCCCTTTTATAGACCAAGGGGGGAGTAGGGGTTACAGATGGGAGAAAGAGGAAAAAAACCAAAGGTAGAGAAGGTCCTTCAAAGGTGCTGGATCTTCCTTTTCCCTTGAGCCTGTCCTACTGTCATGGCAGACCATGCCAGGGATAGTATGTTTTGCTGATCCTGATAGAGCCAGGCTCTAGCTTTGTTTCAGCGAGTGGTCATGTCCCATCCTACCTTGGCGGATAGTGCAGTGTGCTAGAGCACCGAGCCATGACTCTGCGGGGAGTAGACGGGGAAATGACTATACGCCTATTACTATAGATGATGTAAGTTCTTCCTTGGATTGTAGAGGTTGTCGTATGCCTATGTTAGTATCCACGCTCGAGGGCTGATGGCGGCGCCTACAACACTGTAGGATAAAAGTTGGTGCCTACAACACTATCAGGGCTCTCTTAGGTCAGAAAGGGCTTAAAGCGCCTATCCTGTCATATCCTGATGGTACATTCCTACATGCATGCAGGGCATGGTCCTCGGTACTGCGGTTGACCTGAGTGTCCTATCTTACCTCTTGCTCACCATCATGAAGGAGCAGGGTGCAGCCGTCAGGCGAGGCGAAGCCCGCCCTCAGTCGTCGGGCGAGGCGAAGCCAGCCCTCTGTCATCAAGTGAGGCAGAGCCTGCCCTTAGTCATCGGTCAGGGTGGAGCCAGCCCTCAGACATCGAGCAAGACAGAGCCAGCCCTTAGCCATCGAGCGAGGTGGAGCCAGCCCTTAGGGGTCGGGCGAGGTAGAACCAATCTTCCATCATTTGAGCAAGAAGCGTAGTAGTGTTCTTGTCTGACCAAAAGCATCAACATTCGATGGTTATTAGTTCCACCTCATTAGGTACCCTAGTATTAGGTCCCCGACGGTAGCACCAAGCCCTTGGGTGATTTGGATAGAATCACTCAGGGGGTTATTTGACTTGCCAGAGGGTGCGCATGAGCGCACCCGATGTTTGTAGCCCCTGAGCCCCCGAGTGATTTGGGCAGAATCGCCTGAGGGTATTTCGATTCGCCAGAGGGTGCTCGCGAGCGCACTCATCGGGTGTAGTCCCCGAGCCCCTAGGTGATTCGGATAGAATCGCCCGGGGGGTATTTCGGACCCTTCATGGGTATGGCCATGAGATTTGGTATTTTTGACAACTAGATAGTTCAAAGGGAGCCCTAGTATCCTGTTTGTGGGGATTCATCTAGGGTCAGCCCAGTTGAGACATGTTTGCGGATCGAGACTCCCTTGAAGTTTGTGTGCCTGAGTTCTGGCTGCTCGTGGGCCCATCCCTCATTGGGACGGCCGTTGAGACTATTGGGCTAGCCTTTGAACTCCTAGGCCTAGGCAGGCTGGAGGAAAGCTTTTTGACCTATATTCCCTCTGTGGGAAAAGAGTCATGGTCTGCTCGGGAAGGCAAAACATCCAGTGTGATTTTGGTGGGAAAGGATAGGGATCATGGGCACATATCCCGCAACATGACGTGGTGGTGTATCGTGGCAGGCTCAGAGTCCTAGGTAGGCAGTTGTTCTTCTCACATCCATCACCCCTATAAAACAAAGGGGTTTGCCCCTAGGGTTTCATACTTTGCCTCCTCGTCTTTGCATCTACAACCTCCACCGCCAATCGCCTGAGCCTCCCGCACCCACATTGCAGCTATCGTCAAGCTCGCGTTTGCACTGCAGCCACCGTTAAGCTCGCATCCACCCCCCTTTCAATTATTCAATGGAGCCATGGTGTAGATCTGACATCACCCCTCAACGCCTGGAGGGCCTCGTTCATCGTGGCCTTCTTTGCCCGCTGACCATCATCGAGGAGTGGTGGCTGCCCGGTGATGAGGATGAGCCGTCACCGCCCGAGGGGTATGTCGTGTCCTTTGCCCACTTCCATGAGCAGGGATTCACCATACCTGCCCACAAGTTCCTTCATGGGTTGTTGGACTACTACAAGGTGGAGTTGCAGCACCTCACCCCCAATGGGGTCTAGCACATTGCGGCATTCGTCACCCTATGTGAGGGGTTCCTAGATATTAGACCCCACTTCGACCTATGGCGGTTTCTCTTTGCCGTCAACCTTTTGAAGAAGTGGGTTAGGAAGCAAGATCTGAGCGTGCCAATGGGATGTGTCGGCATTCATCTCTGCAACAACCAGGTGAACAAATACCCATCGATGCGTCTGTCGACCTCCAACGAGGGGTGGCATTCGCAATGGTTTTATGTCAAGGACGATGTTGCCGCTCGCTTGCTAGTGTTCTCTAGGCGCATCATCGAAGAGGTCTTGGGGTCATGGAAGTGGGGTGTCCTGGACAAAGACAAAACAAGGATCAAGGACCATCTCACCGCCCTCCAAATTCTAAAGGAGAGGGGCATGAAGGGATCGGGGATCATTGGCGCCTACCATACGTGGAGGGTGGTGCCACTGATGAGCCATGCGCTTCCCCTATACCTGATGGGGCCTGGAGTGTCGCTCAAAGTGATGGCGCTTATCGATGAAGTGCTCCCCCTTCTGAGGTGGCACAGCGCATCATGGAGGCAATGGAGTCTTCGAAGGACAATGCCGGTGTTGTCCTTGATTTCATGTATCCAGTGCCGGGGCATCCCCTAATGTGGCCAGAACCATGGTTCATCGATTTCATAAGTTCTCTTTCCCCATGCCTCCTTTTTACTTAAATTCTTAGCCCCTTGATGCTGACCTTGGGATAGCAGGATCAGCCAAAGAGACTCATCTTTGGGGATAGCCCGACTCCGCTACCGAAGGACCAGATCGTGGTGATGGCGAATCGCACCATGACCGAGTGGGATAGAAAGATGAGGGAGCTTAAGAGGAAGAAGATGCTATAGAAGCAGCAAGCATGGGAGTGAGGAGAGGAGACAGGCAATGACAATGATGATGATGAGTTTGATGAGGTAGTTGCCGATGTGGAGTGGCATGTCCTGGAGGGTGAGGATACGCTGACAGGTACCCACTCATCCACGTAGGGACCCTTCCCGTTCCATGTGGGGGGAAGTGAGCCCATGAGGCCCATCCTCAGGACTGGTGGGAGTAGGAGGATCAGCCACCGTGCCTAGGGTGTCGATGGAGGGGGTAGCTCCACCGCCGTGCTCCACGAGCTGATAGGGGCGGGCAGATCTGCCACCGTGCCTGAGGTGCCAACAAAGAGGGGTGGCTCTGCTGCTATGCCCTCAGAGATGAGGGAGATGAGCCCCCCTGCTTAGGAGCAGGGGGTAGGCTCAAAATGGTCCCGCCTAGATAAGTTGGAGCAGGAATATGGGGGTTCGTCCCCAAAACATTCTTACCACCCAATAGCGCCAGCGTAAGTCTCTGGTTCCTCTATTTTTCTTGGTTTTTGCCTTTCTATTTTTCAGTGTGACCTATGCCTTTTAACTTTAGCATAATCTTGTGACGGGGCCATTCTTTGGCGCTGGCACCCAAGAAGTGTGTTGCTCTTCAGGCAGAATAGGTGCCGTCACCCGACATCGCTCCTATTTCAAGTAGGAGTGGAGCTGATGTTTCGGTCTTGTTAACCGGTCAGGCACCGCCAGTGGTGGTGCTATGCCCTCGGTGGGTCAGGTAGGCACCGGGGCTGAAGAAGCGTACTTGGGGTCATCGAGCAGGCAACATCGGAGGTGACTCCGCCGCCTATGTTGGAGCGGATGGAGTTTTCACCCACGCTTGTGGTGCCCTCTATGGTGGGCACAGCGCCACAAGCCGAGGCCCTGGTGTCACAAGCGAAGGTGGCCATGACTGTGACAAGCCAGGCATAGCCGAACGTAGCCATGGTGGTGTCCAAGGGAGCGGCGCAATCCGTGCCACCGGCGACCTAGGCAGCGGTGCCCGAGGTGGGTTGGACAGAGGGGGACATAGCTAGAGGGTCCTCGGGCATAGTGGTGGTGGCGGAGAGGATCAACGAGGGGTCACCCACATGGGGTGAGCCGCCGCACCGTTGGATGGCTCCTTAGGTCCCAACATCGACTCTCTTCTCGCTCGACAATGCTACCAAGAGCATAGAGCGAGAGAGTCTCAACGTTGGGTTCTTGGTTATGATGGATGCCTTGAGCCAGGCCAGGGGCATTCTACATGATGTCATCATTCCCACTGGCTGGGTATCCACTTGATCTTCCCTCTCACTTTCTTCTTTCTTCATGTATTCTTGTATTTTCGTATTTTTGATACTGGTCTTCTTTTCAGTCCCTCATTGCTCATAGCCGGGAGAAGTCTCAATTCTTCCGTGAGCAGAAGGTGGAATGGGACCGCCTCACCAAGGAGGCTTGGCTGCATGGAGATGTGAGTGCCTAGCTTGCTACTGCCCAATAGTGGGAAGCTGAGGCATGTCGGGACGGGGAGGATATCCATGGGATGTTCTAAGATCTATTGGCGAGGGTGTGCCAGGACAAGGAGGTGACTGCCAGGGTTTGAAAGGAGCAGGATGAGCTACTCTAGAAGGATGCCGAGGCTGGCCAGTGGGCCGTTGAGCTCCTAGAAGAGCTGGAGAGGGAGCGAGATCTCAAGCAGGAAGCTGAGGATAGGTCCGCAGCCCTACAGCAGAGGGCGAATCAGGATGCCGAGGTGACCGGCTAGCTACGTAGGGAGTGAGACAAGCTACGCTAGACTATAGAAAGACTTTGCTCGAAGCACGGCATGGCTCATGAGGAGTGCGACCAGGCCATCCGAGAGCGCGATGAGGCATGTCAGGGGGTCAGCTCCCTTCGGGTGGATCTTAGAGTCGCGGTGGACCAAAGGCTAGAGGCCGAGAGCATCTCTACTGGCTAGGCACAGAGCTTGCTGAGGTGCGAGGGATTCTTCAGGCCGAGAGCGATGAGCATGATCTCCTGCGTGCCGCCGTTGGGGTGGTTTTTGATGACCTAGGGGTGGCCCGGCTGGAGGAAACCAGCTCACTTGCGGCCTGTGCCATAGATATCTTGATGCGGGTACGCCAGCTTGAGGAGAATGCCTTCCATGCTAGGATCACCCAAGCCTTTGCCGTTGCCCGCTCTCATTATGATTAGGAAGTTAACTTGGAGGCAATGAGCCTCGGCTTCGCGCCTGGCTATGAAAACTCCAAGCTGGATGAGATTGAGAAAGCAATGACTCCCATTGTGCGAGACCTAGCAAACAAGCTGAAAGACATAGTTTTCCCTCTGAGGAAGTAGTTAGTTGAATAAGTTTGATAAACATTTATCTATAATATATGGACAAGTGTTGGTGCTTTTGTGTTCGAAAATAGATTCATAATTTCGTTTCGCAATTTTGTTTCATTCGTTTGAGCTTACTTTCTTCCCTTTTGCAATCAAGAAAAAAGGTTTATGCGATCTGACCCTTCCATTTGTTAAGACCATAGGGCCTGAGGTGTATAATGGGGAAATTTTGATTATGCTGGTGAGCAAGGTTACCATAGCCATCGGGGCATGAGCTTTTTGCAGTCTTACCAAGCATGCTCATTTATCTGCTCCCACAAACCTTGCCACTAACCTTAACACAAGGAAGAGGTCTGATGCAACGACTGTTTCAAAAAAGGAGGTATTTATACCTTTATCAGCCCTCAAGTGAGATCCGACCCCTTATGGTCGCTAGGACCGGAAGTTATTGGAGACCGAAGCGAGGGTAGCAAACTTACTCTTGTATTCGCATGTATCCCTTACTTAGGATTTTGGCAATCATTCTGTGACCATGTGTTTGGTCTCATTGCTGGCCCGGCCTTCCCCGAGCCCCCGCATGTGGCAAGGATTCGGTCAAGGGTCAGCTCATTTTGTGATTGTCGCCCTGTCCGTGGTTTCCGCAACTGGGATTGAGGCAACATCACTTGCCTCGACGGCTCGAGTGATGTGCTTGATGAGCTCGCTAACATAGATGTTCAGATGAAATCCGATCCCATTGCTTTGCGATAGGGTCGACAAAGCCCCCAGGTGGCATTTTGTTGCTCCTTGACCCTCCTTCCAATAGATTCCCCCTCAATGGGGATTCTATGGGCTCAGCTAGAGGCTGGATTGAACTAGAAGGTTGAGATGACCCTATCCGGCTCAATGCGGGTTGGGCAAAGGCCACTGAGGCTCATCTACATTTTCTCCCATGGCTCTTGTTTAACGTGAGGTGGCCTCGGACCCTTCGTGGGCTAGCCTTCGAACCTTGGTCTCTCGATCTTGGATTGAGCTGTTCGAGCCCTCGAGCCCCTTAGGGTCTGATAGGGGTCAGCTTTGTTTTGCGCATCACCCTGTGCTCGATTTTCACAACCAGAGGGGCTAGGCTGGTGACACTTGCCTTGACAGCTTGAATGTCGCGCTCAATGAGCTCGCTAACGGGTATATTTGTGTAGAATCTGGGTCCATCATTAGCTGATAGGGTCAGAAGAGCCCTCATGTGGCATTTCACTACTTCTTAACCCACCTCCTGCTTGATGCCTGAGCTGTTCGATAGGCTTAGGTGGCCCGTTGGCCTCTCCTCGATGGAGATTCTGTGGGTTTGGCTTGAGGTTAGAATCGAACGAGAAAGGTGGAGATGTCCCTGTCTGCTTTTGAGCGGGGTCGGGCAAGGCCGCTGGGGCTCCTCTCGGTTTTTCTCCCTTGGCTCTGTTTGACACAAGGTGGCCTCGAGCCCTTTGTGGGCCAGCCTTTGAACCTCGATCAGTTGCCGCTCATATCGAATGAGGCAGGTGCCGCTTCATGGTGCGACACGAAGTGTTGAGATGCAGCGATTGCATATGCAACATTTGGATGTATAGGATTAATGTACGATTTAATCAAAATGAAAGTGATTGCATACCTTGGTGGCATGAGCGACAAGAAGCTCTTACCAGACATGTACGTGCCGGGTTTAGGTCTGACGTTTGTGATGGGGCCGGCATGACCTGCACGAGCATTGCAATTTTTCATTTCTATCTCTCGGCTCTCGATGGCGATCCGAGCCGTTCGATTGACTTTAAGCGACCTGACAGCTTCTCCTTGAAGGAGATTCTACAGGCGGACCCCTTCGAACCCTTCTCGAGAAGGCGGATGCTAAAGCTTGGGGTACGGGGAACTATGAATTCGATTATGCTGGTGAACAAAAACACCATAGCCGCCGAGGCATAGGGTCTAGTGGTTCGTCTAGTTTTACTCAAAGTTTTACACCCACACACCGTGTCTCCAATTTTTAATGTAAGGAGGGGTCGGGCGAAGAGGATGTCTAAACAAGTAGACACTCTCGGCAGCCCCCGAGCGATGTCCGTGCCCCTACCGTTGCTGGGGTCAGAAGCTCGGTAATGAAATTAACACACAAAGTAAGTAAACAGAGGTGCTTATCTTTCAGCGGTCATTCGTTCGTCATTTTACCTGGGCTATCCGATCGACCCAAGAGGCCTGTTGGGCCCCCTGGATAGGGGTTATGTCATCGGGTCATTCCATGGTCCTGCCTAGGGAAGAGGAGAATCGCCTACATGCGGGTGTGCCCTAATTCTTGTGCTCGGCGTGTGGTAGTGGTGGGCCATGCCTAGGCAACATCCTATTTGACTAGGTGATGTCTCATCAACTAGAGCGCATCCCGTTGGTCCAGGCGCATCCCCTCGGATTCCCATCAGCATCCATTTCCCATCTACATTGAATATGGGAAGGGAGAGAGTTTTTTGTCCTAACCTTTCACCTTTCCTTAGCTGCTACGCCTCTTCCTTAAATAGGGAGGGGGAGGGGAGTTCTCATCCCATTCCTGTGCCTTGTCCTGAGCTGCTACCTCTCCTCCTTTCTCCTTCTCACCGAGCGTGTTCGCATGTCGTGGCGATTCCTAAGTGAGGGAGGGTAATGTGAGGAAGAGGGGAACTCATAGATCCATTCATGAATCCAGAGTGTGATGTTAAGCTAAAGGTCATCCAACATATTTGAGATGGTGCTGGCCACCTTTGTCAAGAAGGGGCTACTATTGCCGAAGGAGGAGGCGCACTAGAGGGTGTTGAGCATCATCGACTTTGTCATTGTCCATGAGGCCTTCATCGGAAAGGAGTCATACAGGGACTTCTTTCGATGAACCTTCACTAGGCGAGCCTTGTTGGTGGGGAAGCCACCCAGGACTATGTCGATAAGGGGTTGCACCCTCGCTGCTGCTCAGATCAGCCAGCTCATGAAGCTTGATGAGATGTCAGAGACATCCATTAGCCATGGCGGCCTTTCTACGGTGGGAGTGCCCCCTGTCCCGGTGCTGTTGTCAGGGTTATGGCTGATCATGATGGTGTAGTCCCTAGACGCCCTAGTGAAGGCACCATAGTCGTCGGTGTGGTGCTTGTCATTGTAGATGACAACGCCCTCGAGGATCCCATGGAGCGGTAGGACGTCATCGATGAAGAGCGTGGTGCGGCGACCATAGTAGTGCTTGTAATAGAACTAGTCAGAACTATAATTGAATAAGTTATAGGGGAGCCCCCGAGTGAAACACTCTTTTATATTTATGAATACATCAGTCCTTTTCATTATGAAATCACTTTGTAAGCGATGAATTTGTGCGAAAAATGAATAAGTTTTCGACTTTCATTATGGCAAACAACTTTTCAGCTCTTCTCCCCCTTTTTGTAAAAGAGGTTATAGTGCCTTCCGACCCTTCCCATAGTTAAGGTCGCAAAAAACTTGGAGTGCGGGCGAATCAATTCTAATCATGCTGGTGAGCAAAGAGGCCATAGCCACTAGGGCGTGGGTTTCCCACAGTCCTACCAGTTATACTCAGATTTTGGGCCTAAAATTCTAGCCTTTAGGACTTACCATGAGAAAATAGAGAAAACATATAGAATGTTTGCAAGATAACACAGAGAGTGTATGTAAGATAAACGTACTTATATCAGCCCCCAAGTGAGGTTCGACCCCTTGCACTTTGAAGGGGTCGGATGTCACTAAAGATCAGGGATTTTTGAAGACAAAAACTGATAAGAAAAGGTATGTGTTTATTTAAGGGTAAAAACAACGTAGCTGCTCAATGTTCTAGGCATTGGTGAAGACCTCGTCGTCGATGGTTTTCAACTTATAGGCACCAAGCCGGAGTACTTCTGCGACGACGTATGGTCCCTCCCAGGGTGGGGAGAGCTTGTGATAGTCCTTGTTGCTCTGCACGAGGTGGACAACCAAGTCCTCGATGTTGAAGGCTCGGTCCCGCACCCATCGGCTGTGGTACCAACGTAGCACCTGCTGGCACTTGGACGAACAGAGGAGGGAGATGTCACAAGCTTTGTCTAGCTGGTCCATGGCGTCTTTGTGGGATGCCTCGGCTCCCTGTTTGTCGTATGCTCTAATTCTTGGCACTCCATAGTCGAGGTTAGTTGGGAGGATGGCCTCAAAACTATAGACCATGAAGAAAGGTGTGTAGCCGGTGGCTTGGCTGGGAGTTGTCCTCAGGCTCTAGAGCACCGCAGGGAGCTAGGTGACCCAGCGTGCACCGAACTTGTTCAACCGGTTGAAGATCCTAGGCTTGAGACCCTATAGGAGCATGTCGTTTATGTGCTCAACCTGCCCGTTCATTCGGGTGTGCGCGATAATGGCCCAATCGACCCGGATGTGTTGTTCGTCGTAGAATCAAAGGAATTTCTTGCCGGTGAACTGTGTGCCGTTATGTGGCAGAACCGCCTAATTTAATGCCTCATAGAAGTGCTTGTCTTCCATTGGACACTAAGCACTCGAGGGAGAACACTAGATTACTCGGTTCCGTCGGACACACCCCAGAGGAGAACCCGAAAATCCACATTTTTGCCATCAGGATCACAAATGAGAGAATAAAGCTTACATCCTTCATAACCATTTCTTACATCACTTTTAATACAACATCAGAGTATAATATTTGTTAATATAATAGTGGAATGGAATCATGTTATCAGAGTTATAAATAATTTAATTGAACAGCGGAATAGAAACATGTGAATAGAGTTACAGCAGAAATAAACATCTATTAATGACATGATGAAGTATTGATATCTAGACTATGACAACAGATTATGAAACTTTCGTTTATAAAAATATTTGGTGAGAGTTATAAATAACATCTACGATCGCAGTGTAAAGGAAATCCTCTCTGAGCCCACCAGGAGGAATCCACACACAAAGGTCAGCTCAAGCCTCCACCAGTTACCTGCAACAGGGGGAATAAAACCCTGAGTACTCAATTGTACTCAGCAAGACTTACCCGATAGGAGAAAAGAACAGACTCTAAGGATATGCAAGGCTATCTGGTTGTGGGTTGCATTTGCAGAAAGCATTACTAAGCGTGCATCCTTATTTTTGATTTTAATAATAGCCGCATTGGTTCATTAACTAACCATTCTATGTAAGCACATGTACTACTTTCAAGCAAGTGGTAAGCAATCAGATTTCTTTTTCCATCTTCCATCTTTCATCTTTAGTTCTTACTATGATGCTAAACCGTAGACAAGCCGTACCGGATCTCCCGGTGATTCTCGAATCAATGCCCCCAGCTGGGTACCCGAAAACACACACCCCGCTTGTACCCCAGAAACAAGCAGGACCAACCCATCACTCTCCTGTCCTGAGTGTCTAGGTCCCTGTCCAAACTGGGACTCCAAGCCCCCAACCCTGAGTCCCAGACTCAGTGCGGTGCAAGGACCTCCTCCACCAAAACAAACCCTAATAGTCAGTCCGGAAAGAGCCGGATCCACGACAAGAGAGCAACAAGTCTTCCAAGCACCCATACACAAGTATGTGCTTGGGATAATAAGTCTATGACCTACCTAGAGTCATATGCAATGATCGGTCCTTAACCGACCAGACAGGGAAAAATAGTGTAACCAAGCTATGCCCCGTGTCCACGGCGACACAACTCCTTACACTCACCAATACCCAAACCATATCCCTGCTCGGTCACCATTTTCCTTTCCACCATTTTATATATTCCAAGTGATAATCATATAGTAACATATTTCCTATATCTCGCGAGTGATAGGCAATCACTCGACTTCTACTAGAGTCCTGTAGCATAGCAGTCTACACGATCCTGTCATACTAGTAAGACTCATAGGATAAAGATATATATATGCAAGTGGGTTTCATTCAACTCCTTAAAACTTAATGCACAACTATAATTTAAACTGCAAGAAAGTAGGGGTTATGCACCGGGGCTTGCCTGGGTAAGATATATATTAAAAAGTTAGTATCTGCATCTTCAGATCATCCACAATCATTTGGATAGAAAGCCCAACGCATCATCTCCTGGAGAGAATACCATTACACCATCTTCGAATTCCCAATCATCCTTCGATCGATCCATTGATCCATCATCGTACCTATATGATATGCATGCGATACAATGCAAAGATGTAATTAATCAACTGCAATCGTGACTCGTAAAATACGACGTACACCTCTCGAGTTAATGGGCTATTTCTAACGATGACCGTACTTAGGTTATATATACACGTTGTCGAATAAGGCGTTATTTCTCACAATTCTTTTAGTTATATAAACCAACGGTGTTTCTTTATCCCATTCTAACGATTTAATCATTATTCGCAATAGGCCATCATTATCTATTTAGCAAACTAATTATTCCGGAGCTACAAAAATTACCATGAGTACCTAATATTGCCAAGAGCCTACTATACGAATTTCAAATCCAACACTATTACCAATGTATCATACCGATCCCTACAAGTTTACCTTTTTCGTAATATTAATTATCTCTAATTAATTATATAGCTTCCTAAGAATATTATCCAACAAATTATACCAGCAGGTAGAGCAGGATTTTAGGAACTCAACAAAACTGGTTCCACCATTTTTGGATTCCTATACTATTTTATTTGGATTTTACAAATTTATCTTATAAGCTAAATGAGAAGTCGCCCTAGAAATCAAAGAGGTCGATGGCCCGACCTCGGCCCAACGGCGTGCGGGCGGCGGATGGCCCAGTGAGTCACGTGGGTGAGCAACCGGCCAGCCCAACGGGGCAGCGGCCCAGCAGCGCGTCAGGTGCGGCCCAGCGCAAGCCGGTGGGACCAAACCCGGACCAAGCATGCGACGAGCGTGGTCCAGGCACGAGTGGCACCAACGGCCTAGTAGGCTGGCAGCGGTAGTACCGACCCAGCTCGGGCGAGCCCAGGGCGCGTCCTTTTTGTAGGAAAAGCCCCCGGTTTTTAGCTAATCCAACTACGATCTAGTGCACTATTCAACGAGTCAAGTATTTCACAAAAGGGACCCCGTATAACATTTTGTCTTGGACTTATATCCTCCTTACCTCGCTCTCTCCTTCTCTGCTCGCAACAGAACGATGAACGGCGGCGGCAGGACGGTCAGCTCCAGCGTGGGGCGCTGCGGCGAGACATTGTGGGCCCCGGTGGGCAGCAGGTGCCACGGCGGCATGGGCACGCTGCACGTGCAAGGGCAGCGTGGTCACGGCCTTGGCGCGCTGCGGCGATGCTAGACGTGGCGCGCTCGGTGATGCAGGACGTGGCGTGCTCGGTGTTGGCAGCCAAGGCGCACTAGGGCTCAGCGAGATGCACCCGGTAATGGTGTGTGGTCACGGCCGTGGCGTGCTGCAGCCATCCATGGAGCAAGGGAGCGGACGCCAGTGTCTGTGCGCAGGAAAGGACTGGGACAATGGCGACCACGGCTAGGGCTACGCCGGTGGGAGAGCATGGCGGGGCTCCAGCCAAGGCAGATGCTGTGGCTCAGAAAGGCACGCGGGAAAAAGACCGATGAGCTTGGGAGGGCGAAGCTCACAGCAGACCGCGAAACACGAGAAGCTGCGACGGCGGCCGCGGATGATGGTGACTGGCCATGGCGGGCACGCCCGCGGGGCCAGAAGAGGAGGAGAGGCGAAGCTTCGGCCTTGAGCAAGGGGGAAAACGGGGAAGGAAGAGCGGGGTAGCTTGGGGAAGCTGCGGTACGTGGCGTGGGGCAGCGCAGAAACGCTCGACGCGGGGAGACGCGTAGACGTCGGTGCAGCGGGCCACGGCATGGCAGCCAGCATGCGGGCGCTGTGACATGGTCGAGCATGGGCGGCCGGACCAGGGTGCGCGTGGGGAGGAAATGAGAAGGAGCAGCGCTCACGGCCCGGTTCATCGCGGCGTGGCTATCGGCGAACGCTGCGGGGAGCGGTGGAAAATAACTTCCTTTAATAATGCGGACTAGTCACGGCAGCACGGGCAGGGGCCGCAGAGCCGTACGCGACATGGACGGCGTTGTTTTGCAGTGATGGTGCAGGCGAGCCATAATGCGGTGGTCGGTCATCAGCGAGGCAGCGAGCATAGAACAAGCATGGATGGGATGAGTCAGGCAGTGATGGAGCTTGCCTCCAAAGCAAGCAGGGGCCAGGGGTCACTTCACAAGTTAGTGACAAAGAAATAGCGAGCGCTTGAGAGATGAATCAAAAAGTAATAGAAGACTAGCTACCAGCTATGAGCACCTCGAAAGGCACAAACATGTGTGGCAGTGAAGACAATAGGGAGTGCAAATTTTTCCAAAAATTAAAGTTGTGCCTTCATATACATAACGTGCTCGAGTTATATTTTATTTTGCTTATAGAAATTGTTTCCCGTGCCAAATGGTTAAAACTACTTATTCTACTTTTCTTGCTAGAATTGTCATTAGCACATTTACGCATTAAGTAAACTAACTTACAATACCTATTTTGATTTTCTCAGCCACAAAGGTGGAATCACATACGATTCGTTTATCATCTCATGTGCATTTAAAATTCCAAAACTTGAGAACTTGGTGTGTTAATTTCTTTTAAGCCTTAATCTAGGTGCTAAGTGAGCTCGTAACACCGGGGCTGTTACAACCAACCCCCCATAAAAAGAATCTCGTCCCGAGATTCGAAGCTAGAACCAGAAAAAGGGGAAACACGATTACATTTGTAGATCAGGGGTTACACGAGAGATTACACGACTTCGAATACTACACCACATGGGGATCTAGGGATACATGATTAAGAGCAACTTGGTACAACCGAGACTTAATCCAGAAGTCGAGATAGACAAGGACAATGGAGAAACAACAAGATAATGACTATCCAAAACATGGCGTAGCACCAACAGATCCAGAAACAGTCGATAAAGAAGTAAAACATCATGCACCCTAAGATTGACTACCCAAAAAGGGAACTTGAACTTCTTCGACGAATCGGATCCTTCCTTCTTCTTAGATCACACTATCACCTTCGACTACCGAACCTAGCTTCACAACGATAACTGAATTTCGTAGCTCTGCTGGGAATGCGAGAAGAATGGGGATGAAGAAGAAGAGCAAGGACCAAGGGTATTTATAGAGGCAAACAGAGAGGGGAAAGCAACACACTGGAGGCGGTTGCGGCAGGGATGGGATACACAAATGGTGCATGCTATGGAGATAAGGTCGGAGACATGGTGCGCTTCCTGTGCGAGCGGCGGAGGGGGAAATAAAGGAGAAGAGAGGGAGTCCGCTCGACGAGGTAGGCATGCGGGCGGTCGTGTCACCAAAGAAGAAAGAAAGGGAAAGGAAAAATGGGGGGGGGGGGTCCGGTATGGGGAACAACGGTGCGGGGTAGAGAGCCGACCGAACGCCAGGAAAAGGAAAAGCGCACAGTGCACAAGGACACCGAGTGCGGCACAATGCTGTGGCCACGCGAGAACGGGAAGCTAAAGGGCCCAACACAGATGGCGTTTGTAGGGCACGTAGCGAAATGACCCAACATGCGTAGCGGTCAACTACGCATAGGGCTTTGGACAAGACATCCACTCAGACTTTTACGACTATCCCCGGCTAACCCTCCGTTACTACTCTTCTTTTGCTTTCCTTCCTTGACCACATCCGTCTTTCATGTAGACTGAGACCATGTTATACTTTCTTTCTCCAAACCATCACTTGTGTACCTTGAGAGAACCCTTCTACATCACCCATTGTGGATTTCCCATTTGAACCCCTAAACATTTTCAAGGAGAATATTTTAAAATAAAATGGTACAACGGTGTAGCTTGGTAAAGGTACTTGGTTAACAACCTCGATACCAGCACGTGTTGAGCAGCGTCACATATGGCAGCTGTTCCACAGGGAGCCCTCGGTTTCGTCGCGGCACCAAGCTTTTAACTAGGCAACTACTACCAACTTACATGCCATGAAGGCGGTGGGGTCATAGACCACCGAGTAAGGGGAGTATTGCAAGAGAAAATTCAAACAACAAAAGTTCCCTTCACAACAAGGGACAAGGAATTCAAATCCAATGACAGATTTGTTTTAAAGAAATTCAAGTGTTCTATTGAGACATCCAGAATTAGTCAATACAGTGTCCAATATTATCCAATCATGGCTGATCTGCTGGTATCTGAATGGCAACTTCTCTTGTAACTCACTTAACATCACCCTTGAAAACTTAGAGCACGTCTAACGAGACTTTAAAGTAAATGAACATAATAAACACAGCAAAATAATTAAAATGCATGTTCCAACGACCTTATATGGTACAATGTACAGACACTCAGGCTCCATTCACGACACAGCATTCACCTACGGTCAGATGATCTCAACACTACGGACGAACAACAACGACAAGAATACAATACCAGAGGACAGCGACGAAAATCACTACTACTATGGGTACAACATCCTAAGGCAACTAATCTACATCCCCTCATGGCAACGGAGGAGCAAGAGGAATCAAGGGTTCTTCTTCTGACACTTCTGAGGGTGGAGGTACGGGCGGTGCTGCAACACTTGTTCTTCTTCTTTCTGGCGGGTGGATAGGGATCCCTTCCAAAATTAGGGCATCCTACCTTTCAGCAGCTAGCGTCCTCCATTCGGCCCTGGTGACAAGATAGGCCACCTGCAGCTGATGAACATGCCGATCTTTGGCTTCCTTCAGGGCTTCTGACATGGCAGTCTCCCAGCTCTCCATAGCTGCAGCACTGGCATGCGCTTCGGCAAGTTGCACCCGGAGCATCCGGTTGAAGATCTCGGCTTCCTCGGCACGCCGAAGGCACGCCCTCAGCTCCAAGGCTTAACGGTCGTACTGCTCATCTAGAGCGAGTAGGTACATGGTCAAGTGCACCATGGTGGGACTGTCCTCTTGCACATCTCATCCTTGCAAAGCCTCCATGCGGGCCCTCCATGCCCGCTGATTCTTGTCCAAAGGAGGAAAGAACCGCATGGGAGTACGAGCAATGGGCTCCTCATAGATCTGGCAGAGGTACCGCAAGGCTTTACGGGCCACAACCTGGTAGGTGTCGACAAAATGAAACCCGGTTGCGGTCACACTCCAGGCTTCAGTGAGGTCGGGGAACTCCTCACTCTTCCCGATGTAGACGGTAACCTCACACCGCTCGGTGCCATGCTCCTCATACTCATGGCCCTCATACTCGGGGCGATCATTGACTCTGAGCCTTTATAGGGTGGCATGTAGGATTCTGGGAAAACCCTCAACGTTCAGGCAGTAGGTACTAACCCAGGCTCCTGCCATCTTTGGCGGTGGTTGCAAGGAAGGCTGAGCGAAAAGCTGGCTCAAAGGAAAAGCTAAGCGAGCTAAAGTGCGCTAAGTGGTGGTACCAATGGCTAAGCCAGACTCTGCTTATAAAGGCAGAGCATTCAGTTGTCCTAGCGCGGTTCACCAGGGCTCCCGCGTGAGATCGCTACAGCGGATCGACCAAATTCCACGCGTTCGAGGCGGACGACGTGCGATGCCATTACTGACTAGTATGACTACAGGGCAAGGGTCCGACAAGAGCACAGAAAGGGGTATGGGGAGACATGGGTCATGACCAGCGTGAACCACGGTGAACGCAAAACACGAAGCCATAGTGCAGACCTCCTCTAGAACAGGAACAAGTTCATCGTGCACAATATGACATGCGTGACACCTATGGATGGCGTATCTACCAGCAATACGAGTGCTACAATGCACAAATAGGATATGCATGAATGCATGTCTTATACGTCCTTGCACTGTTGCCAACATATAGGGCAACCGTTCTCAGATTTTTGGCACATCGCTCTCTCCCTGTAACTAGTCGATACTATTGAACTATACTCGAGTTAGTGTACCTGCAGAAACTTGATTAAGCCTATCTAAGTTAGCAGAGTGCCATCTATCCTGGATACATAACCATAGTAATAGGGCTACTTATATAACTTCGCATATAAACGTCCTAACTTTTTGCAACAATGGGTTGTCAAATTTTAGTTTAGAAAAGGTTTTCGAAGCTTTATTTTCTCATTTATGCTCTGATACCACCTGTGGCAGAACCGCCTAATTTAATGCCTCACAAAAGTGCTTGTCTTCCATTGGACACTAAGCACTCGAGGGAGAACACTAGATTACTCGGTTCCGTCGGATACACCCCAGGGGAGAACCCGAAAATCCACATTTTTGCCATCAGGATCACAAATGAGAGAATAAAGCTTACATCCTTCGTAACCATTTCTTACATCACTTTTAATACAACATCAAAGTATAATATTTGTTAATATAACAGCGGAATGGAATCATGTTATCAGAGTTATAAACAATTTAATTGAACAGTGGAATAGAAACATGTGAACAGAGTTATAGCAGAAATAAACATCTATTAATGACATGATGAAGTATTGATATCTAGACTACGACAACAGATTATGAAACTTTCATTTATAAAAATATTTGGTGAGAGTTATAAATAACATCTACGATCACAGCGTAAAGAAAATCCTCTCTGAGCCCACCAGGAGGAATCCACACACAAAGGTCAGCTCAAGCCTCCACCGGTTACCTACAACAGGGGGAATAAAATCCTGAGTACTCAATTGTACTCAGCAAGACTTACCCGACAGGAGAAAAGAACAGACTCCAAGAATATGCAAGGCTATCTGGTTGTGGGTTGCATTTGCAGAAAGCATTACTAAGCGTGCGTCCTTATTTTTGATTTTTAATAATAGCCGCATTGGTTCATTAACTAACCATTCTATATAAGCACCTGTACTACTTTTAAGCAAGTGGTAAGCAATCAGATTTCCTTTTCCATCTTCCATCTTTCATCTTCAGTTCTTACTACGATGCTAAACCGTAGACAAGCCGTACTAGATCTCCCGGCGATTTGCGAATCAATGCCCCCAGCTGGGTATCCCGAAAACACATGCCCTGCTTGTACCCTAGGAACAAGCAGGACCAACCCATCACTCTCCTGTCCTGGGTGTCCAGGTCCCCATCCAAACTGGGACTCCAAGCCCCCGACCTTGAGTCCCGGACTCAGTACGGTGCAAGGACCTCCTCCACCAAAACAAACCCTAACAGTCGGTCCGGAAAGAGCCAGATCCGCGACAAGAGAGCAACAAGTCTTCCAAGTGCCCATACACAAGTATGTGCTCGGGATAATAAGTCTGTAACCTGCCTAGAGTCATATGCAACGATCGGTCCTTAACCGACCAGACAGGGAAAGATAGTGTAACCAAGCTATGCCCTGTGTCCACGGCGACACAACTCCTTACACTCACCAATTCCCAAACCATATCCCTACCCGGTCACCATTTTCCTTTCCACCATTTTATATATTCCAAGTGATAATCATATAGTAACATATTTCCTATATCTCGCGAGTGATAGGCAATCACTCGACTTCTACCGGAGTCCTGTAACATAGCAGTCTACACGATCCTATCATACTAGTAAGACTCATAGGATAAAGATATATATATGCAAGTGGGTTTCATTCAACTCCTTAAAACTTAATGCACAACTATAATTTAAACTGCAGGAAAGTAGGGGTTATGCACCGGGGCTTGCCTGGGTAAGATATATATTAAAAAGTTAGTATCTGCATCTTCAGATCATCCACAATCATCTGGATAGAAAGCCCAACGCATCATCTCCTGGAGAGAATACCATTACGCCATCTTTGAATTCCCAATCATCCTTCGATCGATTCATTGATCCATCATCGTACCTATATGATATGCATGCGATGCAATGCAAAGATGTAATTAATCAACTGCAATCGTGACTCGTAAAATACGACGTACACCTCTCGAGTTAACGGGCTAGTTCTAACGATGACCATACTTAGGTTATATATACACGTTATCGAATAAGGCGTTATTTCTCACAATTCTTTTAGTTATATAAACCAACAGTGTTTCTTTATCCCATTCTAACGATTTAATCATTATTCGCAATAGGCCATCATTATCTATTTAGCAAAGTAATTATTTTGGAGCTACAAAAATTACCATGAGTACCTAATATTGCCAAGAGCCTACTGTACAAATTTTAGATCCAACACTATTACCAATGTATCATACCGATCCCTACAAGTTTACCTTTTTCGTAATATTAATTATCTCTAATTAATTATATAGCTTCCTAAGAATATTATCCAACAAATTATACCAGCAGGTAGAGCAGGATTTTAGGAACTCAACAAAACTGGTTCCACCATTTTTGGATTCATATACTATTTTATTTGGATTTTACAAATTTATCTTATAAGCTAAATGAGAAGTCGCCCTAGAAATCAAAGAGTCCGACGGCCCGACCTCGGCCCAACAGCGTGCGGGCGGCGGACGGCCCAGCGAGTCGCGCGGGTGAGCAACCGGCTAGCCCAGCGGGGCAGCGGCCCAGCAGCACATCAGGCGCGGCCTAGCGCAAGCCAACGGGACCAAACCCGGACCAAGCATGCGACGAGCATGGCCCAGGCGCGAGTGGCACCTACGGCCTAGTAGGCCGGCGGCGGTACTACCGACCTTGCTCGGGTGAGCCCAGGGCGCGTGCTTTTTGCAGGAAAAGCCCCCAGTTTTTAGCTAATCCAACTACGATCTAGTGCACTATTCAACGAGTCAAGTATTTCACAAAAGGGACCCCATATAACATTTCGTCTTGGACTTATATCCTCTTTACCTCGCTCTCTCCTTCTCTGCTCGCAACAGAATGACGAACGGCGGTGGCGGGACGGTCGGCTCTAGTGCGGGGCGCTGCGGCGGGACGGCGTGGGCCTCGGCGGGCAGCAGGTGCCACGGTGGCATGGGCACGCTGCACGTGCAAGGGCAGCGAAGTCGTGGCCTTGGCGCGCTGCGGCGATATGAGATGTGGCGCGCTCGGCGATGCGAGACATGGCGCGCTCGGTGTTGGCAGCCAAGGCGCACCAGGGCTTAGCGAGACGCACCCGATAATGGCATGTGGTCATGGCCGTGGCATGCTGCGGCCATCCATGGAGCAAGGGAGCGGACGCCAGGGTCCGTGCACGGGAAAGGACCAAGACAGCGGCGACCACGGCCAGGGCTACGTCGGCGGGAGAGCATGGCGGGGCTCCGGCCATGGCAGATGCTGCGGCTCGGAAAGGCACGCGGGAAAAAGACCGGTGAGCTTGGGAGGGCAAAGCTCATAGCAGACCACAGGACACGAGAAGCTGCAACGGCGGCTACGGACGATGGTGACTAGCCATGGCGGGCGCGCTCGCGGGGCCAGAAGAGGAGGAGAGGCGAAGCTTTGGCCTTGAGCAAGGGGAAAAATGAGGAAGGAAGAGCGGGGCAGCTCGGGGAAGCTGCGGTATGTGGCATGGGGCAGCGTGGAAACACTCAATGTGGGGAGACGCGCGGACGTCGGTGCAGCGGGCCATGGCATGGCAGCCGGCATGAGGGCGCTACGGCATGGCCGAGCGCGAGCAGCCGGACCAGGGCGCGCGTGGGGAGGAAATGAGAAGGAGCAGCGCTCACGGCCTGGTTCAGCGTGGAGTGGCTACCGGCGGACGCTGCGGGGAGCGGTGGAAAATAACTTCCTTTAACAATGCGGACTGGTCACGGCAGCACGGGTAGGGGCCGCAGAGCCATATGCGACGTGGACGGCGTCGTTTTGCAGTGATGGTGCAGGCGAGCCATAATGCGGTGGTCGGTCATCAGCGAGGCAGCGAGCACAGAACAAGCATGGATGGGACGAGTCAGGCAGTGACGGAGCTTGCCTCCAAAGCAAGCAGGGGCTAGGGGTCACTTCACAAGTCAGTGACAAAGAAACAACGAGCGTTTGAGAGATGAATCAAAAAGTAATAGAAGACTAGCTACCAGCTATGAGCACCTCGAAAGGCACAAACATGTGTGGTAGTGAAGACAATAGGGAGTGCAAATTTTTCCAAAAATTAAAGTTGTGCCTTCATATACATAACATGCTCGAGTTATATTTTATTTTGCTTATAGAAATTGTTTCCCGTGCCAAACGGCTAAAACTACTTATTCTACTTTTCTTGCTAGAATTGTCATTAGCACATTTATGCATTAAGTAAACTAACTTACAATACCTATTTTGATTTTCTCAGCCACAAAGGTGGAATCACATACAATTCATTTATCATCTCATGTGCATTTAAAATTCCAAAACTTGAGAACTTGGTGTGTTAATTTCTTTTAAGCCTTAATCTAGGTGCTAAGCGAGCTCGTAACACTGGGGGTGTTACACGTTTTCTGTGATGATGGAGTTCGGTACTCCAAAATGATGGATGATGTCGAGGAAGAATAGCATGGCTTGCTCAGACTTGATCATGGAGATCGGCTAAGCTTTGATCCATTTTGTGAACTTGTCTATGGTGACAAGCAAGTGGGTGTAACCCCCGGGCGCCTTCTTGAGAGGCCCAACCAGATCGAGCCCCTAGACCGTGAAGGGCCACGTGATAGGGATCATCTGGAATGCCTGGACTGGGAGGTGAGTTTGTCGAGCATAGTACTGGCACCTTTCGTAGGTGCATACAATCTGCTCAGCCTTAGCTTCTGTAGTGGGCCAGTAGAAGCCCTATCGGAATGTGTTCCCAACTAAGGTTCTAGGTGCAGCATGGTGACTGTAGACCCCTCCATGGATATCACTCAGCAGAAGCTTCCCCTGTTCGACGGGGATATAGAGCTGCAGGATCCTGGTGTGGCTTCATTTGTAGAGTTCGTCCTCTACAAGAACAAAGGACTTGGCGCAACATGTGAGCCATCGAGTTTCTGTCTTGTCTGTCGGCAGCATGTCATGGAGGAGGTAGTCGAAGTAGAGTGTTCTCTAGTCATCTAGAGGATCAACCTCTGTCGCTGGATCCTCTTCAAGCTCCTTGACCTCAGGGCCAGACAGAGCCGTTGGTTGGTTAGCCCCCAAGGCTGGATCAGACGGTTCGTGGTCGGCCTATTCCAACCCTTTGTAGCATACCGAGGGCTTATGTTGGTCACTAGCGAAGACACCCATTGGCACTGGCTCTCGACCGAACGCCGCTTTTGCAAGCGCATCGGCTACCTCATTAAAGTGCCTTGGGATGTGATTGAGTTTGAGGCCGTAGAATTTGTCCTCCACCCGTTGGACTTCTTGGTAGTATGTAGCCATCTTGGTATCATGGTAGCTCGACTCCTTCATGACTTAGTTGATGACCAGCTGAGAGTCACCCGAATGTCAAGGCATCGAATACCCAACTCGATGGTGATTCATAGGCCGTTGATGAGCGCTTCATACTCAGCCACATTATCTGATGAGGGGAAATGGAGCTAAACCATGTACCGCATGCGGACCCCGAGGGGTGATACGAAGACCAGCCCCACGCCAACGCCCTTCTTCATCAGCAACTTGTCGAAGTACATCATCCAGTACTCTTGATCGATGATCGCCGGTGGTGTTTGGACCTTGGTCCATTCCGCGATGAAGTCAGCCAACACCTGGGACTTGATCACCATTCGGGAGGCATACATGATGCCTTGATCCATCAACTCAAGTGCCCACTTTGTGGTTCTTCCCGTGGCATCCTAGCTCTAGATGACCTCGCCGAGGGGGAATGACGGCACAACCATCATGGTGTGTGATTTGAAGTAGTGGCGTAGCTTCCTCTTGGTGATGAGGACGTCATACAGGAGCTTCTAGATTTGGGAGTAGCAGGTTTTGGAGTTGGATAGTACATCACTGATGAAGTACACCAGGTGCTGCACCTTAAGGGCATGCCCCTCTTCCTCCCGCTCTACTACTAGGGTGGTGCTGACCACTTGCGTGGTGGCCACTATGTGTAGCAGGAGGGATTCTCCGTCGCTTGGAGGAACTAGGATCGGGGGCCTTATCAGAAGTAGTTTGACCATATCAAGTGCCTTCTGGGCCTCGGACGTCCACTCGAAGAGGTTGGCTTTCTTCAAGAGTTGATAAAGGGGGAGACCTCATTCACCGAGGCGTGAGATGAATCAGCTAAGGGCGACGAGGCACCCTGTGATTCCCTAAACCCCCTTTATCTTCTAGATTGGGTCCATCCTTGTGATGGCTAAAATTTTCTTTGGGTTGGCTTCGATGCCACGCTCGGAGATGATGAAGCCGAGCAGCATGCCCCTCGGGACCTCGAAAACACACTTTTTGGGATTGAGTTTGATGCCATTCGCCCGGAGTTTCACAAAGGTTTGCTCAAGATCGGTAATAAGGTAGTCAACCCATTTGGACTTAACTACGATGTCATCAATGTAGGCCTCAATGGTCCACCCGATGAGGTCCCCGAAGCATCTAAGCATACAACGCTGGTACATAGCCCCAGCATTCTTTAGTTCGAACGACATTGAAACGTAGCAGAACGATCCAAAGGGGGTGTCGAAAGACATCGCGATCTGGTTGGACTCTTTCATCATGATTTGATGGTAGTCAGAGTACGTATCAAGGAAGTAGAGGGTTTCGCACCCCAAGGTACAGTCGACTATTTGGTCTATGCGTGGCAAAGGAAATAGATCCTTTGGGCATGCTTTGTTAAGACCCATATAGTCAACACACATCCTCCATTTCCCGCTCTTCTTTCATACAAGAACAGGATTAGCTAACCACTCTAGGTGGTATACTTCCTTGATGAACCCGGCCACCGAAAGTTTGGCTATCTCCTCGCCGATGGCCCTACATTTTTCCTTGTCGAAGCGACGCAGGAGTTGCTTCGCCGGCCTAGAGCCTAGATGTATTTTCAAGGTATGCTCGGTGACCTCCCTTGGAATGCCTGGCATATCCGAGTGTTTCCACGCAAATATGTCTTTGTTGTCGTAGAGGAAGTCGACGAGCGTGCTTTCCTATTCAAAGGAAAGTGTGGTACCAATGCGTACCATTTTACCCTCAGAGCTACTGGGATCTATGAGGACTTTGTTGGAGCCCTTTGCTGATTCAAATGACCCGATCGACTTCTTGGCATCGGGCGCTTCTTTGGCTACCTCCTCCTTAAGGACGGTGAGTTCCCTAGAGGCAATGCATGTTGTGGCATGGCCACAACACTCGACCTCGCACTCGTAGGTGCGCTAGAAGGAGGTGCTGATGGTGATGACCCTATGGGGCCTGGCATCTTTAGCTTGAGGTATGTGTAGTTGGGGATGGCCATGAACTTCGCGTAGCATGGTCATCCAAGGATGGGGTGGAAGGTTCTAGGGAACCCAACCACCTCAAAGGTGAGGGTCTCAGTCCTATAATTGAACTGATCCCCAAATGTAACAAGTAGATTGATCTGCCTGAGTGGCATGGCCTGCTTCCTAGGCACGATGCCATGGAAAGGTGCTCAGGTTGGGCGGAGGCACGTCCGGTCGATGCGCATCTTGCCGAGCGCCTTGGTGTACATGATGTTGAGGCTGCTGCCCCCGTCCATCAGCACTTTCGTGAAAATGGAATGTCAATTTTCTATTGCGCCGGATGCAAATTCTGGTGGTTAGCACATTGGTGCAAGGGTGAAGAAGTTAGAAGTGAAAACGAGTTGGTCGCGAAGATGCCGGCGTCGGTCAACTGACCGGACACTGGATCTGAATGCACCGGACGCTGGAAGGCTGCGTCCAGTCAGGCTGACGTATGGTGACGCAGTAACTGGAGTGTGACCGGACGCTGGCTGTGTCTGATCGCGTTCGACCGGACGCGTCTGGTCATGCTCGGGAGCTTACTGGAAATGACCAGACGCTGGGGGTTCAGCGTCCGGTTAGTTGAGTGCTACTACGTCCGGTCAAGTCAAATGACCGTTGGAATCGGGACACGTGGTCGTCTGCGAGCGACCGGACGCTGAGGTCCAGCGTCCGGTCAACATGACCGGAGCGTCCGGTCGGCCCGACCGTTGCCCAGTGAAGGGGTAACGGCTAGTTTAGCCCTTGGGGCTATAAATAGAAGTGGCCTTCGGCCATGGCTGGTGTTGAGCACCTCAAGGGACTTAGTGTCCATGCTTGTGAGTGCTTGGAAGCCCTCCATCACACACATACTTGATAGTGATCATTCGATTGTGTGAGTGAGTGATTCTAGTGCGATTGCATCGTGAGGTTGCATCGAGTGGCACTAGGTGATCGAGTTGCAAGCCAGTGGTGCTTGTTACTCTTGGAGGTTGCCACCTCCTAGATGGCTTGGTGGTGGTCTCCGTCGAAGCGCGCAAGAAGCTTGTGCGGTGCTCCGGAGAAGTGCTTGTGAGGGGCATTGTGCTCGCCCCATGGGAGCCACGAAGAGCAACTCTAGTAAAGCGTGTCATTGAGCTACCCTCACTCAAGGGGTAGGTTCTTGCGGCGCCCGACGTGCGGGCTTAGCGGGTGATGTTAATTAGCCGCCGAACCACCAAGTGAGCGGTCGACACAACGGGGACTAGCGTGTTGGCAAACACGTGAACCTCGGGAGAAAAATCATCGTGTCAACCTTATTCTTCCCGTTGGTTTGCATCCCCGTTACACAAGCTTGCAATTACTTTTATACATATTAAGCTTGTGTAGTTGCTCTTGTAATTAGATAGCTTGTGTAGCTTGCTAATTACCTTCTTGCTTGTGTAGCATAGAAGTAGCTCCCTTGCGTGGCTAATTTGGTTTTAGTAACCTTGTTAGTCACATTGCTTAGTTTGTGTAGCTAAGTATTTGCACTCTCTAATTAGGCATTGGTTGCCTTGTTATTGAGCATTGCTAGTGAGCATCGTTAGCTTTGTGCTTTTGCTTACTAGCATGTGTAGGAGCTCCCTTGTCGCTTAAAGTACTAGTGGCCTAGGTTTGTGTAACCTTGCTCCTAGAATTGTTTAGGAGAGCTCTAGCTAGCCCGGCACCTTTGTTGCATAATTGTTATCTTTGCAAGGTGCTAGTGAACATGTATAGTGGGGTATAGTCTTGGCTAGACCGATAGTTTTAATTCCGCATTTGTATCGGTTAGCTGACGCAATTAAGTTTTAGAAAAGACTATTCACCCCCCCTCTAGTCACCATCTCGACCCTTCAACGTGTAGGATGAACAAAGCATCGCTAAGGAGCCGCTGCCGACCACCCATAACGCAAAGGGCAGACGCTCGTGCACGTATAGGGAGGAGCCGGAGACAGGGCATTTTCTAGAGACATCGAGCGTCAACATGATTGGTCGAGGATTTGCATTAAGTATAGCTGTATGTTATATTTAAGATTGTATACATAGACAAACATTATTTGAAGAATAATCATGACAAGGACGTTGTGGAGGAACGTCGTAATGAAAATTATATTAAATATAAATATTAGAAGTGTACTTATCTTTGGATAGAAATCTGGTCGGCGGTGATGAAGTTGTCCGGTCCTCGAGCTTTCCGACCTGTCGTGACGGTGGTCGCGGTTGTCATAGCGCCGTTCTTCATAGCGATCATCATTGCGACGTGGTCTGGTGGTCGGAGCTCGGTGGAGCCGCTTGGGACATGGTCTGGTGGTCTAGTGGTCAGAGCTTGGCGGAGCCGCTTGGGATGTGGTCTGGTGGTCCGGTGGTCAAAGCTTGGCGGAGCCGCTCGAGACGTGGTCTGGTGGTCCGGTGGTCGGAGCTCGGTGGAGCCGCTCGGGACATGGTCTGGTGGTCCAGTGGTTGGAGCTCGGTGGAGCCGCTCGGGACATGGTCTGGTGGTCTGGTGGTCGGAGTTCGATGGAGCCGCTCGGGACATGGTCTGGTGGTCTGGTGGTCGGAGTTCGGCAGAGCCACTCGGGATGTGGTCCGGTGGTCTGGTGGTCGGAGCTCGGTGGAGCCGCTCGAGACATGGTCTGGTGGTCGGAGTTCGGCGGAGCCGCTCGAGACGTGGTCTGGTGGTCTGGTGGTCGGAGTTCGGCGGAGCCACTCGGGACGTGGTCTGGTGGTCGAAGCTCGGCGGAGGCTGAACATCGGGATCAATCTTGACTGGGACAGATCACTACGGCAGCTAAAGTCACCACAGGTGGTGTTGATAAAGAGGATCCCATCTGATTCGTCGGAAGATTAGCATGCACAACCCCTAAAAGGGGACCCCTACCTGGCACGCCACTGTCGACGAAATATGGTCGGCAGTCCACTGAGGGGGTGCCCGTGGTGATAGATTATCGGTAGACGGTGCATGTAATCAGGAACCAGATGGTTACAGAGGTACAAGACATAAGATTTATACAGGTTCAGGCCGCTAGTGTGGTGTAAAACCCTACGTCATGTGCTCTGTTATTTGTATTGATCTGGGGTGAGATCTGTTGTCCTCCCTGAGGGGGACCCCTGCCTCTCCTTATATAGTCTGGAGGAGGAGGGTTACAAGTAAAGTATCATATTTGGTACTATTACAATATCTAGTACAACTTGTAATCTTGCTATGCACGTCTTGATCTTATGGGTCGGGCCACCTCGGATGGTGTGGCCCATGTACCATCTTGTGGTACCCGGGGTATATCCCCCACAACTGTCGTCATTAGGTTTTGGGTTTTGCTTAGATTAATCTATCAAGAACAGTTTCGTTGTTCATCGGTTTGTGAGACCCCAACTTCGTAAGATTAATCATTCATCTGTAATTTGATTATTTTCTTTCTTGTTCTTGCTTGTGTTCTTCATTGCACAGGTAGGGATTAGCCTTCTTGGCAAGGTCAACCAGATCCGTGTCACAGTTGATAACCAGAGGAGTTATGGTGCTAAGATTGTAGGGTTCGATCTTTCGATCTGAAGCCAGATTGGTGTGTCATTCTCTGCCACAACGATAGTTATCACTACCTGACGGAAGATTGGGATCCCCGTTCCCATTAGTTGGGGTCCTGCGTCCGGTCAATCCGACCGGCGCATCCGGTCGCCCTGATTTTTAGTGGATAGTGAGCCCAACGGTTCTATTTATGGGGGCTCTCTATTTAAGCCCCATGAAAGGCTCTAGCTCACTCTCTTGGCTATTTGCATTGACATAGCAATCTAGTGAGCTTAGCCAAAGCTCTTCCACTCATCTCCATCATTGATTCATCATCTTTGTGGGATTGGGAGTGAATCCAAGTGCATTGCTTGAGTGTTTGCATCTAGAAGCACTTGGTGTTCGTGTTTTGTTGCAGGATTCGCTTGTTACTCTTGGTGGTTGCCGCCACCTAGATGGCTTGGAGCAGCGAGGATTGTCGAGCAGAGGTTGATGATTGTCTCCGGCTCCGATCGTGGTGATTGTGAGGGGTTCTTGACCTTTCTCTGTCGGAGTGCCAAAATGTACTCTAGTGGATTGCTCGTGGCTTGTGTGATCCTCATCTTATGTTGGATGTGCGGCACCCTATTGAGGGTTTGGCGTGTGATGCCAATTAGCGCATGAATCTCCAAGTGAGTGAATCATCACAACGAGGACTAGCTTGCCAGCAAGCAAGTGAACCTCAGTAAAAAATCATTGTGTCATCATTGATTCCGAGGTGATTGGTCTTCATTGGTATTCATTCTTATGATTGATTGGTTCATTCCTCGACTCGGTAGTATAAACATCTTGCTCTCTCTCTTTATATTACCATAAACTAGTTGTCAAGCTCTTTAGTGTAGCTAGTCATGAGAGCTTGTTAGTTTGATTAGTGTGGCTCTTTAGTTAGCCTTTGAGAGCACACTAACTTAGTATAGTGACATAGCTATTGTGTGGATAGAGAATATAGAAACTAGAATTGTGGTTGGTGGCTTGTATTTTTTGTAGGCTAGCGCAACACTCACTTTGCCTCATATTTGTCTAACCAGTTTGCTAAGTGTTGTTGTAGAAATTTTTAATAGGCTATTCACCCCTCTAGCCATTAGGACCTTTCAGCTGGCTGCGTCTGGTCGGTCGGACCTGTGCGTTCGGTCACCCTGAATTTCAGTGGACAGTGGTGCCAACGGCTCTATTTTGTGGAGGGCTTCTATTTAAGTTCTATGGCCGGTTCAAGCTCACTTTCTTTTCCATTTATATTGACATAGCTACATTGTGAGCTTAGCCAAAGTCCTCCCACTCATCTCCATCATTGATTCATCATCTTTATAAGATTGAGAGTGAATCCAAGTGCATTGCTTGAGTGATTGCATCTAGAGGCACTTAGTGTTCGTGTTTTGCCGCGGGATTCGCTTGTTACTCTTGGTGGTTGCCACCACCTAGATGGCTTGGTGCAGCGAAGATCGTCGAGCGGAGGAAGGTGTTTGTCTCTGGCTCCGATCGTAGTGATTGTGAGGGGTTCTTAACCTTTCTCCAGCGGAGAGCCAAAAGGTACTCGTGGCTTGTGTGATCCTCATCTTGTGTTGGTTGTGCGGCACCCTATTGAGGATTTGGCGTGTGATGTCAATTAGCGTATGAACCTCTAAGTGAGTGAATCGCCACAACGAGGACTAGCTTGTCGGCAAACAAGTGAACCTCAATAAAAAATCTTGTGTCATCTTGCTCCGAGGATTTCTTGATTGATTGTGATTGATTGGCTCCATCATATTATGATTGGCTCTATCCTCGACACGGCCGTATAATCATGACATCCCTTCACTTGTAATTATATTTCTAGTGTTGCTTTGCTCTTTAGTGTAATTAGTTTTGAGAGCAAGCTTGTGTCGAGTCTAGTAGTTAGTGTGGCTCTTTAGTTAGTCTTTGAGAGTACTCTAACTTAGTGTAGTGACATAGCCTTCGTGTGCTTAGAGATCATAGTCACTAGAATTATGGTAGATGGCTTGTATTTTTAGTAGGCTAGCGTAATTTTTGTTTTGTCTCATATTTGTCTAACCGGTTTGTTAAGTGTTGTTGTAGAAATTTTTAATAGGCTATTCATCATCCTCTATTCATTAGGACCTTTCATCAATTTATGTACCGCTTGTGTTAGGACATCAGTTGGGAAAGATATTATAGTAAGCGTCCATTGTTATTGTAAGAATGTGGTCTTTGGATACAATGATTATAACTGAATGATTTGTGTTCACTATGCTATTAAGGGCCGTTTATTGTTTTGTTATCACCATCGTCGTTGGTGGTGCAAACGTCCAACACCGTCGCTATACATATTATGCGGCAGGGATAAAAGTGTATCACCGCCGAATAGTTAATAACCCGGCATCGACTAAACGATCATCAAAGGCGGATCGTGGTACAAGGTGACGGTGACCATGACCTTTGTACTGACGGATCATACGCTGAAGCGATGGTGGTGTTAACCTCTACACAGGCGTCTCAGCCGTCAAACCAACAGTAAACCCGCACCGCTGACAGTCGGATCGAAGTATAAGGCGACGGTGCTGGTGACCACTACACAGACGGTTGATGTGCCCACACGATGGTTTTGATAGCCTCGACACAGTCAGATCATTTGCCAATGCGACGGTGTTAGTGTACCTCCATAGTCGGGTCGTGCTCCAATACGACTGAAGTAAGGACCTAATCACGGATGGATCAGCCAATCGACGGTGTTAGTGTACACCGCAGTCGGTCCCAGATGCCGACGGTGAAAGCTATGACCATCACTGTCGACAGCTTACTGCCGAGGCCGAAATTGGACTGCGATATGGGTTACGACGTGACTATAAAATATGCGAATATAGCAGTGCTTGGGCGATAACATCAAGAAGCCACCCCGCACGTTAGCATCATCGAAGATCAATCTGCGTTCCTATAACCGAGCACAGCTGATGGAGAACCTGAGGTCCCTCGCCAAGCAAAACACCCTGATGCTACCATTCGCCGTCGTCGACACCTCCACCACCTCGATGGCAAATGGGCAGGGCACCACCAATGGCAAGAAGAAGAAGGCGATGCTAACAAGACAGGTGGCCAAACTTGTCCTGAAGCCTTACAAGAGCAAGCAGCGGGCCGCTGCCGCTACTGATGAAGATGAAGACGCCATCGTTGCCGATGACGATGACCCCTTCGCCATGGTGCTCGTCGTTCGCAACGAGTCCGCAGGAACGGAGCTGATGTACGTGCCGCACTGGGAGTCCGAGTCCGTGCGCATCACCCCACACGATAGAGGCGGCGTACAACGAGCAGGTGCGATCGGACGAGACGTGATTGGGCGACGACCTGGACGGCGTCCCGGAGGACCCTGAGCTGGAAGAGGAGTGCCATTGTTTGCAGGTCTTGGTATAAGTTCATGGGCCTGCGCGCAATCATCGGTAACATTCATGTATCATTAATTTCTGTGTTCATAACATGTATTATTTGTGTTTTTGAGTTTTTAACATGAAGGAAGCCCTAACATATATTTTCATGTATAGAGTTTGAGTTAATTAACACAAGGAAATCGATCCTGAGATATATATTTTTGTGTACAAACACAGGTAAAAGGGAGTTTTTGAATTGGAAAGGATCCGTACTTACTTTCGTGGTCGGCATGTTCCTAACACAAAATGTAACTAACGTTACATCAAGGTAGGCTAAACTCAGATCTATTGGATCATTTTTTTATACAATTAATTAGTTTTCAAATTAATTGCTTGGACAGTCCTAATTAACTACCATTCTGGATTTTTCAGCAATGTTTTCATGAACATTGTTGCGAAATTCTCCTTTGCGAAGAATGGAAGCAATGCCGGCCAAAGTACAAATGTAACGTTGATAACAGATGGATGTGATTCAGGAGTGTTTGAACGACGTGATAATAAGCACATAAACCAGCTCATTGCATCAGGAGAAATATCAAATTGGGACAGGGGCAGAGAGCATATAAAGGAGGTGTTGAAGGAAAGGTTCGAAGATTCGACGGTTACGAAAATTTTACAGGATATTAAATCTTTCCTGCTTGAGGAAGCCTACAAAAATGGGTATCGGAAGGAGGAAACAGATGAAACAATTGATTGGGACGCTCTACTGCACGCATCGTTTGGTGAAATTGAAGAATGCATCAAGGACCGTGGAACTCACTGCCAGATGGCATTCAGAATACTAGTACATAGTCACAAACTGTACCATATAAAATTTCAATGCATGTCTTCTTCTCTTTTTATGACACCTAATTTTTATCTAGCACCTTTTGTTTTGAATGCCAGCTAGTATTTCTAACATGTATACCAAGATTTCTAACTAGATAATAATTTTACAGAACAAACTATATTAAGGCACATCCAGACATTTCAATCTAGACTAGAGATTTTTATATTTGATTTTGTTTTACGAGCATAACATTTATTAGTTAAAATGTCAATTTCTTGATTCTTTTTCATTAATTTCACAACTTTGTTGCATTGTCCTTATGAAAGCATAAACTTTGTACAAAGTAGTACTCCTTCTTTATATTTCACTTTCTTTGTTGTAATGAGGTTGAAACTAATTCTCTAGTCGATTAAATGAACAAAAAGTATATTATCTGATATTGTATACTTTCTACAGTTTTTACTCATTCAGATCAAGAGAGATCAAGGAAGCATTGACCTCGAGTGGCTTAGATACATCCCCCGTGCAAAGGCAAAGTAAGATACATATATTTATATACTCGTATTAGTGCTTTGTAAGCTTACAAAAAATATGTGACTCTTTAAGGGACTTTAGCAAAGTAAGACAAATACATTTATATACTAGCATTAGTGCTTGTAAGATTACACAAAATGTGTCTCTTTAAGGGACTTTAAAGAGTAGCGACACTAAAATATTCATTTTAGTGAATTGATAGTGTAGGTTTATATTTTTGCAAATAAAAAAAGTTAGGCACATAATAATGAATAAGTATTCGTATTTTTTTGTCCATTCATTTAAGAAGTACCTACAAAGTATAATAGGGATTGGATATAAAAGTGTTGACTGCATCCGTCTCCTATCGCTGAGGGACAGAGGATTTCCTGCAAGCTACCACTTCCAATTTGAAATACTTATTGTCATAGGAGAGTGCATTTGGAACTAACAAAATTATAACAAATTCTTCTTATTATTTTAGGTTGATGTAAATGTAGCTCGCATAGTGACAAGGCTAGGATGGGTCCCACTTCAACCTTTAGGTGATTCTATAGAGTTCCATATGGTGGAAAGTAAGATCATCTTTTAGTTTTTGCCGTGCACAATTACATGCTCGAACTTCAATATTCCTCATCACCATCTTTTGTTCTTTTAAAGAGAACCTGTCATGGCTAAAATTAAGGAGTATCTTTAGCCCTTATTCAGCAATATCCCTTCACACAAACGGTAAGTTCTCTAGTTTGAACTGTTAATTTAGTTGCTTTCCTAGAATTCTATCCATGAAATACTATAATATATATAATCTAATATATGATGACAAATATAGGTATGAATTGCATTGTCAACAAATAACATTTGGAAAGGTATGCAAATTGATTTGTTTTTTCTGGAAAGGTATGTAAATGGATTTTTTTTTGTTTTCTCAGTACTGATGATGTGGTTTATTTGCTATGATAGTTAATATGCGCCAAAAATCGACCGAATTGTGGCGCCTACCCATTTACTGAAGATTGCAAATACTACAAAAGTCTCTTTGAAATGTTAGTTTCAATATCCACAGTCTATATAATACATCACTGGTAATATATTGTTGCATTTATGATTTTTCTTTTTCTTGAGAAGCTAAACATATAAAGGTTTCAACTAGTGAAACTAAATGTAAAGTTTTCTGTTCTTGCTACTTATTCATAAAGGTACAACATTTTAATTTGTCTTTTCATAAATATTCATTATTAAGTACACTTTGTTCTAATAAAGAAAATAATGCAATGTGGTGTTTCATAATAGAGCCAAGCACGATGCCCTTCTGAAGTATAGTCAGCAGGACGAAGGAGGGCAAATAGACATGGTTGAAAGAATACATGATGCTGCAATGGTCAAACCAAGTCGTGGACACATGTATCAGTGCCAAATTGAAATGGGAAAAAGTACAGAAAGGCATAGCACCGATCCTATTATTGAGATACCACCAACTCCACCACATGAATACCCAGAATCATCAAGTGAGGAGCAGTATGAACAAGAGTATCACAATATTATTGATATAGAAGATATTGTTCCATATTATGATGTAGAATTGGATCTTCGGGGAATAAAATCTATTGAAAATGCAAAGGGCTATCACATGGAACATATATGGTTTTGATCCATCCACATGACAACCCAATCCTAATTCAAAGAAGATACTGTCTACGAACAGGGTACCTTTGCGTATGGCAAGATTTCTCCTTTAATTAAGACAATAAAAAATATGTTATAAAATACCTCAAAGTATGCATATCTATTTTCTGATACGCCACTTTTGCATTGTATAGGTACATAATCCCATATAGGCATGAAATCTTGGACAAGGTTAGTAGTTGTTAGCATCATTCTTCCATTTTTTATAAGTTGTTTTGAACTATGCATTACTCTTTATGGAAGTAAAAAACTCATAATGATGAATTGCTTGTATTACTAGTTTGAACCAAGGGTTCATGGTGATCGCAACCCTTACCTCTTTATAATTCATGATTACGATGACCATAGTGTGGATGTTACAATTCTAGTGAGTTGGTGTGCTTTAATCTCATTTACCACTTATTATAACTATACGCTTTTGAAAATATTACAAGAACAATGCAAGCTTTCTCTTGGAAAACTCCAATTTAAGATCCATGAATAATTCGAAACTACTTTATTTCATAACAGATACCTTGTCGGACCGCAAACAGAGAAATATTCCCATTGAATGGCGTACATACTTTCAAATAAATGAGGTACACTATTTTCCATCCTTGTTCTTCTCATAAAGTCACTACTCTATATATATATTCTTACATACACAAAACTAAATTGTTTGATGTTGACTAACTGAATATATGTTGGGTAAAACAATCACACAAGCATCAAAGTTGAACACAAGTTTAGGTTGTATTCATTTCTTGATCGTACTGTACATGTCAGAGGGGGTATTTATAGAGGTCCTAGCATTCACAATCTATATACAATGACCATTCTACCCCCATCTCAAATCTATACACCTCCTTTAAACTACAAGGGCGAAGTGGTCTTTTTTACTATCCTAGTCTTCATTCTTCGACTTCATTGTCAATCTTTCTGAAGACTTTGTCTTCAGACTTAGCCAATTCTTGTCTTGTTTTCTCTTGACTTTGCTTGCCTGGCGAAGTCAAATTCTTGTCTTCGCTCCCGACTTGTTCCAATCTTCATCTTATTCGTAGCGAAGACAAATCCTTCCAGGCGAAGTCAAAATACCATCTTCGCTCTTTCCTTTTCTATAGACAAACTATGTTACAGAAATTGTAAATCCAACTCCAAAGTTCAGGGGCTACGGTTTATGACGAAGTCAAATCCCCAACAATATAGCATTCACTTTTCTAGGTTTTTGCGGATCATTCATCTACCCGTTCACCTATACAAATAAAAAGGGATATTTTTTGGAACTTCATAAGGTGTAGGGTGTAATTTGGCATATCATTAACTAATATCGCCAGAGGTATATTATCACTTTAAAAAAAATGTGATGAACAGTTGTTCAATAAAAGCACTAATTGCATTGCATCATTTACTCAGTTCAAACACAAGAAGGAATTCAACATTTATATCATTTAGGTATATATGGTTATGTTCTATTTCTTCTATGTGAACAAAATAATTAAAAAGATGATACAAAGTTATTGCTCCTATAGAAACAGAGAAGCTTCAATGGAGTGTAAATACATAATGCAGTATGGAACTCCTCACTATTAATTTAGTTATAAAGATAAAAATTTTAAAAATGTTAACAATAAATGCTATTAGTTAGCATCTTTTTCTACCCATTCTCTTAGGGTTCATTAACCATATATGAACTCACAGAGTCACAGGCACTTATGTTCATTTGGTGTTTCTCATAAGATAAGATTATGACTTTTTAGATGGAGAGATGTCATTTTGTTTTTCTTCACAATCATTTATCTTCATATTTGTGTAGGGTACATATGTTGTAGAGAATTTGAGCGCAGTTCTAGGCGTGCAACAATATTATCCGTGCACTGCATACCAATATCACTGATAGAGTACAACAAAAATTGGGAAGAAAAGGCACGATTCAAGCCTGAATCCAGTGGAAGGCAATGACAAAGATAGAGCCCAACTCAGTTAGATGTCACTAGTGATGAAGGAGCAATTGCAGAGCTATGGATGGATGCATGATTAGAGGGAAAATTGTGCACATTAAGGAGTTGGAATCGGGTCTAGGAGTAACAAATTCCATATAAAGTTAAATTTCTCCCTATTCTCTTCTGTCTTCTTGAGTAAGAGGACTAATTGAACGTGTCTTTAAGGTTTGGCAATTAAAATTGTGTGATAGTTTTATTGATTTCTTTTTATTAGTCATGTTATTCTAATAATTAGTATGCATAACATGTCTAATGAATATTCTTCAGAACCTCTAGTGCAAAGTAAGTCTTTTTATTCCCAGAATTTAACAAAAAAAGGCATGTGTTAACTGTTAAGTCACTGTTTTTTAGCTAACTGAGTTTAGCCTAGTTTATTAGGGTATCCACCTCGACTTGATATGGGTACTCGTATCGAGTGAGACGTCTATAGTGATTTCGTCAATCTCGGTATTCGTCGGTCTAGCATTCGGTCTTTTGGAGATGCTCATAGGGATAGTTTGTGTATGTGTGTGCATCCACAAGGATAAGTGTCTACTCAGGTATGTGAGTGTCTACACTTATACTGGATTTCAGAAAAATAATATACATATTTTTAAGTTTAACTAGTTTTTGTGAAAAGTAACGTAACATTTATATTTTCAATTAGGTTGTATCATATATATATTGGCTAAATTTGAGATTAATTGACTCATCAATTACAAGGACGAATAGCAAAAGAGTGAACAAGAGAAAGTAAAGTGCTTAGTGATAAGCCTTCTCTTCTTCCTCTCCCCCTCCCCCTCTCCTCCTTTTATAGGGGAGGTGGGAGAAGATGTTCTTTTTATGTCTCTCGGTGAGGCTTCTAATTATAAAAACACCACTAGGAGCTATAAATGGACCCTTGGGAGAGTTTGTATTTACAAAAATCCCACTAAAAGCTACAAACAGCCACTAAATATTACTATGTGAGCCCTACTCTACGTAATTTGGCCCAGAATAAGACGGTGGGGTCCCCAACATTATGACACATCCCCAACAATTAGTTTTATTAGGAAAGTAGACTAAAATGCAATGATTGTGAGGCTCCAATACAAAAAAAACAATGTTTTCAAAGAGAAACCTAAAAACATGTGATGTGAAGTTTTGGCACTAGGCCCCTAAAATTAAGTATAGAAATGATCCTGTGGTACAACGCTTGCTCGGCAAACTCAGGACGATCAATTTTGGCTGCTGTACCTGTTCTATATAGTTACATCATTCTTTTGTACACGAAAGAAAAAGAACAATACAATCAAATTTACATGTTCTATATAATTTCATCGTTCTTTTTGTACAAGAAAGAAAAAGAACAATTCAATCAAATTTACATGGTAGCACGTATAGTCGCATCGCGTCAGTTAACCGCTGGACTTTGATGCGTACGGCACGATCTGTTCTGAGCACATCACACAGTGCAGCTCCGTTCCATGCGTGAGGTGACAGAGCAAGTCCATCGGCGAGCCAAGCATGAGCACCCCGTCCCCGTGCCCGCGCGCCGCAGGTCCTGCGCCACCTGCGACATGGCAGGCCGGAACTCTGCCTCTTGCTGCCAACGCCACGCCAATCAGAGGAATCAAGCTTATCGATCGATCGATCGGCCAACGGCCGCGCGCGTCGTTGAGGTGCGGGACGACGACTCACCTGTATGCAACGGTTGATGATGTCGGCGAAGCGCGACAGCGACCTGACCAGCGGCGGCGGCGCGGCGAGGCGCGGCGAGGCCATCTTCCCCAGCGCGGCGAGGTCGTACAGCCGCGCGCTCGCCCACGGCACCAGGTGCCTCTCGCCCCTCGCCCGCGAGCTGTCGTACGGTTTGCGCCCGGTGACGAGCTGCAGCATCACGACGCCGAAGCTGTAGACGTCGCCCTTGGGCGTCCACGCCGCGCCGCCGCCGCCGTCCTGCCGCTTCCGGCGGCTCGTAGCTCAGCGTCACGCCGCAGTAATCCGACAGCTGAATCGAAGCCGAGCAGACAAACAGTACACACTTGCACACACGATTGGATTCAAGGAGCTCGGAAGTTCCGAAATGTTCTTCGGATCAGAGTATTATTACCTGAGGCACGAACGGAGCAAGGCCGCATCCGGAGACCGACACTCTGAGCTCGCCGTAGATCAGGACGTGCTCAGGCCTGAAATGCCGGTGCACCACCTGCTTCCCGGCGCCCTCATGAAGATACCTTGCAAAGCACACCAGGCACAGACACAGGCTCATCAGCAAAAACACTAGCTTGGATTCATTCACGCATTCAGTAACAGCTACACTAGCTTGGATTCAAATTCAACAACGCAAGCAGCAGAGTGTGTCCATGGTGGCGTACTCCAGTGCTTTCGCGGCTTCGAGGGCCACAGCAATCCGAGCATCCCAGCGAAGGGTGTCGCCAGCTTCAGACGCCCCGTGCTCGAAACGCAGCATGTCATCCAGAGTGCGGTCGCTGAAGTGCTTGTAGACGAGCAGCCTTTGGCCGTGCTCCACGCAGCAGCCCACGAGTTCCTCCACGTTGGGGTGCCGGAGCCCGGCGACGCCATGGACGATCTTCAGGAACTCAGCCACCGGCGTTCTCGCCGCGTCGCCGTCGAGCTTCAGCACTGAAAGCTAGAGAAGAACACAGAGGGATGCATGGTTGAGGCGAGAATGCCAGCCCTGAAGAAACTGGCTGTATGTACGCGTCAGAGTCGGCGTTCTTGCAAGGTTACTCTACCTTGCTTCCCGTTGGTCGATCTGCTGGATAGACCTTGCCGAAGTAGGTCTCCCTCATCAGATCCTGGTCGCTGAAACCGTTGGTGTATTGCTGCAGCGATGCAACGGTGAAGAGCATGAAAGGGAGTTGCAGGTGCACTGGCGGGCCTTCTGAACTGCGCGGAACATTCTTCTTATCTGACACGATGCTCCCGTTGCTGCTGCTCTTGAAAGATGATCCTGCTGCCTTGACATAATCTCTCGGAGTCCGTTCGATCTTCTCCTTAGCAGCTTCAGTGATAACAAATCAACCAAAAAGCAAAAAACATGAACTCAGAATGCACAAATGTTTTTTTGAGTGAAACAGGAGGGGTGCGCCCCCTACTGGACTTTTATTAAAATTACTCAGAAGTCAGAATGCACAAATGTTAGTGAAATGACAGCTGTACTCTTCCGTGTACCTGAATGAGGGTCTCTGTCTTTCTCCGGTTTGGCAATGGCAACTGCACGTAGTCTAGGAGGCTCCCTCACCGAGCTCGGCGTGCTCATCTCAGCTCCTCTCAGGTACCCTACACGAAGGGACCTCTCCCTGCTCCGTTTCGACGCCGTGAACAGGATCGCAACGACGGCGACTCTCAGCGAACCGGCGGCGAGGATGCTGAACCCGGCGGCCTTCGCCGGTGACACTCTGTCCTTGTGTCTGCTCGGAGGGGCGTCCTGTGGCGGAGCTGGAATTACATATATAGGTGGGTGTGAGCCAGAGAGGACTGGAGGCTCTTCTGGTGCAGCTGGTGGTGGTGGCACATGGCTTGGAGGAACCGGAGGCGGCGGCGGAGTCGCCGGAGTTGGGGAGGACTCGGGGGTCGGTGGTTCGGTGAAATGGTTGCCACTTCGTCTACAAAGAATCAAGCAGCAACGTTTAGTCAGACAGGCAACGAACTACTAGTATAGTGTAGTTGTGTGCTTGAGAAGAGAAGAGGTAAAGTGAATGATGGCTCGTCAAGTCGTCAGTCTTACAGGAATTTGGAGACTGAGAGCAGCTTGTCTGGGATTGGTCCGGAGAACTGATTGTTCTCCACGTTCCTGCAAATGTTCAAAAAAATCGGTGAGAGTGAAGATTAGGTGAGAAAAAAATGCAGTAAGAATTGTTAAGATAGCTTAACAGTGTCAGAGAGTAGTATTTGTTTGACAGCAAGGAAGTAGAAAGGTCGTTTCAGTGTGAGTTTGACAAAGAAATTACAGATCTGTCAGGGGAAGATCTTGAAGCACGTCGAGTGTCCCAGTTAGCTGATTGTTCTGCACATGCCTGCAATGTGCACATACACGACAAATTCAGTAAAAAAAAATCACTTTAGGCACAAGAAAACCATCCAAAAATGAAAAGCTCTGTATAAGGGTGGCACTTACAGTGTTGACAGTGAGCTTAGCTTTGCCATCGAATCCGGAAGTTCTCCACTGAGACTATTTGAAGAAAGATCTCCGCAAAGCAGGATCAAGGAGCAAACATCATTGAGATTGAGCTACACACAGGGTGTGCTTCTGACACTGAAGGATAAATTCAGAGTTGGTTCTCTCTCACAGCCGTGCCAGCGCCGGTGGTAAGCTCTGTGGCAGCGCGCCGCCGATTTGGTTGTTGCTCAGGTCCCTGTGCCGGTGGCGATCGAGTCACAAGATGATCGAAGAAAAGAAAAGATGAACTAGCACGCTCCTTGAATTTTGAATGCTCACAGTTTTGTGATGGCAGTGAAATCTCCAAGTGTCTGGCTCAGCTTCCCTCCCAGGCCTGCATCTGGGAGGTCTCTGTCAGCCAGGTCGACACACATGACAGATGACACATCAGTGAACTACTGAACTGCATGCGCGGAATCTCGTCTGCTGAAGAGCAGAGCGGCAGTGCCAATGGAGATGAACAGAGCTGCAGGCGTGCAGCCTTACATTGCGGTCACGTTGGCGCCGTCGCACTGCACCCCCTGCCATGCCTCCCTGCAGGGGTCTCCTCCCGACCCCGTCCAGCCGTCGAGGTCCGGCGAGCCCAGTGCCGCGTACAGGTCGTTGATGGCATCAACTGCATGCATTACCAAACCAAAAAAAATGACAGAACTTAAATTAGCCTCTGCAATGCAGTCTGCAAAATGCAAGATATATATACTGGGCAGAGCAGAGAAAGGTCGGGTCAGCAGAGATGGAGGCGGCGATCGAGCATGGAGGCTGCCCTCACCGTCCTTCTGGCTCGTGTAGGGTTCGAGCAAGGGGATGGGGAAGGGGAACGCGTGCGAGCAGGAGGCGAGCCATGCGAACACGGCGGCGGCTACTCCGAGCAAGCGTGTTCCGCTTCGCGTTGGGTGTATGGGTTCAGAGAAGACGCAACACACTGCAACAGCAATGGCGGCCGATCACGTTCACGTAGCCCAGCAGCTAGCGGATATATGTGAGCATCTCGTCTTCTTCCTTTGGTTGCCGAGATGGAGGGAGGTATGAGCTGGCTGCCCAGGAGTTGTAAGCTTGTGGAGCAAATAAAATAAGCATCAATGTCGTCACTGGTCGACCACACTTCACTCTACCTAGCTAGCAAGATTTTCCTTCCTCCAGCAGCATGGAGTAAACCATGAAATAATGTGGTCTAATGGTCATGATCAGCGGATAATTGAGCAGGGCGATGAAGTGTGACACAATCCGAGATCAAAGCGGTGGAGTTCCGGCTGGTGACCTACCAGGTTGACTGCTCGGTGTTGCAATTGCAAGTGAAGTGAACCTTTGGAGACGAAATCAGATATGCGCGGTTGCGTTTGCGTATGAGCTTGGGACCTTATGTCTCCTCACACATCACACTTGGCCTAGCTTTTTTTTTTGTTTATTTTCCTTTTATTTTTGTTAAAAAAAACTACATTCTTTTGGCCTTAGGGCCAGTTTAGTTCCAAAATTTTTGGCAAAATGGACACTGTAGCATTTTCGTTGTTATTTGGCAAATAGTGTCCAATCATAGTCTAATTAGGCTTAAAAGATTCGTCTCGTGGATTTCGTCTAAACTGTGTAATTAGTTTTATTTTTTATTTATATTTAATACTTCATGCATGCATCTAAAGGTTCGATGTGACGGGGAATGTGAAAAATTTTGCAAAATTTTTGGGGAACTAAAGTGGGCCTTATTATTGCAGCCTACTAACAGTAAACAGTCCACAACACATAGATGCAAGCTATTGTTTTTAGTATTCTATATAATTTTGCACATTTATTTTTTGTTAGGATCAGTTTTGCACATTTGTAAAGCAGCACAAAACTAAAACACTGGCATAAACCCAGATCTTACAAAAGGAGGATTCTGTATGGGCTTCATGCCAAACCTAGCCCATTTAGTTGTAACTATTCAGTTCGGCGGGCTGGGCTAGAAAAAAAAAAGCCACACGTTTCGCTCGGGGCCCAGTTATTCAGCCACCTCGCATATCGACCAGGTTCAGCGTATCTAGATTCCAGGGAGTGATTTCGGGCTTGTTTGGTTGCCGGCCACACTTTGTCACGTCTAAAGTTAGGTACAAGTCCTAGCCATATTCTATGGCAAATTAGTAGTATTTGGTTAATAACATAGATGTGACAAAAATAGTATGGTTGTTGTTTGGTTTATTGCTATAAATGTTAGACAAAAAGTTGTGGTACCTGATTGCGGCCTTTAAAATGCCCCAATTCCATTCGCGAGGATAAGTATCACAAATATATTGACAATGGTGTAGGTAATTAATCATAGTGTTAAGCATGTGCTTAGCTCTCAAGAAATTATAGAAAACAAATCATCCCATAAAATAAACAAATATTTTGTTGGAATGAATATTTGGATTAGCGTAGAAAAAGTACAGAAAAGAAATCTCACTTAGGAACCATCGATGGAGAAAATAAAAAAATGACACCCACCAAGGCTCCCATCCACACAATCAATCCCCACCCACCAAGGCACTGAGCCTCCCGTCCACAGCTGAGCGCACGCCTCTCTCATCTCTATCCCCTTCCTTCTCAAAGCTTCCCTTTGCTTCCCTGCCCACTGCCCTTCGCACACCTCGCGCTATACAGGCATGCAGCAGTCGAGCCATGGCCCTCCGCCATGGACTGGCCTCCGCTCAACTCAAATCATGAGTCCGACCTCCTCCGACGACCACCACGCTCGTCGGTCCCGTGCTCGGCCACCACCAGGCCCGTCGTCTTCAACTCTGCCGACCATGGCTGGGCGCGGTAGCGTGGCGGCGCTAGGGCGCGTGTCCAAAGGGATACGGACGAGCAGCGGGCACGCCAGGACCAAGCAGCAGCCGTGCCCCGCAGTCATCTTCAACTCCGAGCATAGCATAGCTGGGCGCGGTGCCATGGTGTGCCGGGCCCCGTGCAGCCGGTGGTCGCCGCGGACGGGCTTGTGGTGAAGGGACGAGCGGTGATGGCAGGGTGCCGCATAGCAGGAGGAGGGGTGGCGCTGTGGCAGAGTTTGTGGCGAGGCGGAGGCGGAGGAAAAGCTCGCCGCACATTCGACGTAGAAAACTGTGGCGAGTACCGTGGCTGGAGTGTGGAGAGCCTTACTTCGGTTACAAATCAAACACCCGCCTAAGGCACCGTGGCGAGCCTAACTTTAACTTTAAGCGTGGCAAATCCGTGGCGGGCATCCAAACAGCCCAGATCTTCCTTTCCTCTTTCACATAGCGAACCAGGTTCTGTGCATTTGGATTCAAGAGAGTGATTTCACTGATGTCCGCTGCTACCAACGTCCTACAAAAAATGTTTGTGTAACCCTCGCTTTCACAGAAATCACAGATTCTTAATTTTGACAAAATACAAATAAGATATTATTGTTTATGATGTGTAATAAGTATATTGGACTAGTTATGAAAAATAGTTTGAGAATAAATCTAATTGGGGATTCAAATGCAGATAACATCCTCTGCAAACTTAGTCAAATTTAAAGATTTTTTTCTTGACTTGTCTGGAAACGAGATTTACATTTTTTTTCTGAGAAGACGGAGGGAATACCTACTTGTAGGAAATCAACAAAAAAACATCTCACCATCTGAGTAGTTGCAGTCCGGTAGATGCATCAGGATTTGTCCAGCAAAAACAGATCTAGCGCACTGGCTCAAGCTCGTCTTCCTCGTACTCCCTTGGTCTCTTTATCAGAGTCGTTTAGCTTCTGACACGATACCATCAGAGATTAAAGGATGTGGACAGGGGAGGGTCTAGAGAGTGTTCGCTCTTAGCGCGGTGTGGTTTGCCCACATTACTGTTATGTTTGTCAGAATGTGTTTTTTCACCAACATCAGTCAGACAGTATTTTCGGCCTGCCGAACAGGCTAGGTACAGCTGGACACTAGGACAAAGCGCACAGGACCCACAGACAAAGGAGTATGAGTGAAAAGCAGTAAAAAGTATTAAATTTACTACTTTAATAATTTACCTCTAGCACAATACTTAAAAAAACAGCCTAAAAAGGCTTTTACTGTTCATGCATGGAATTTTGTGAAAGGAAACACTGCTCCGGCTGAAAAAAAAAGGTCAACCAGTCAAACTTGCTCAGCCGAACACAGCCTTATATAAACTATTTCGATTTGTTTTTAGCACAGTAACTTATAAACTATACCACACGGTCCACAGTCACTGTACTGTTTCACCACTCTCTCTTCCATCTAAGGCCCCGTTTAGATACGAAAATTTTTAGCTTTTGGCTACGGTAGTACTTTCGTTTGTATTTGGAAAAATTGTCCAATTATGGACTATTTAGGCTTAAAAGATTCGTCTCGCCAATTACAGACAAACTGTGCAATTAGTTATTCTTTTTATCTATATTTAATGCTCTATACATGTGCCACAAGATTTGATGTGACAGAGAATCTTGAAAAATTTTAGTTTTTAGGTGGGATCTAAACAGGGCCTAACTAAAATTTGGTGGGAAGATGTTTTATGGTCTAGTTGCCTCATAATTGGAGGTATGGGTACCGCGAGGGGGAGGATCGTGGTATAGGAAACACGGGATGTAGTTCGTTTTCACGACTTATTTGTTGTGTGCGATTGAAACAATCATCACGGCTGCAGGGCGTTTGAAGCGATTGTTGGATTCTTTTTGCGGTCACCGCAGAATACGCGGTCCCAAACACACTCCTAATCTTCTCGAAATATCCTTTAATAATAGCCGGAGTCAGAAGGTGTTTCCAGGACGTTGCCATATATAAAAACATACACTGTAAAAAATAAATAGATCACTCGTTAAGCGCATTAGAATTTTAGATTAGAGGTCGTGTTACACAGCCTGGCTGTCTTCTGCTTCTGGAGAGGCAACGCGAGAACCGGCAAAGGCGGTTGCAAAAGGGAACCGAATCACGTGCTTGACCGCCTGCTATGCATGTTTCTTTGAGCATGAATTCAGTCGTCTGACGTGGACACGTACCCTAACCCATTCCAACAAGGCCAAACTTGGTCGTTAAACGCTAATCACACGGCTTGGGCGCATGGTGCCTAATATAATCACGTAAGTAACCTGGGCAAACTTGGCGGGCTAATCACACGACCTAGGCGTTCAAACACGCCCCCCCGTCTCAATTGCCTCCAAATCGAGAAAAGAGAGATGCTTTCAATTTGATGAAAGAAAAAGATCAGTCGAACATCAGTTGCCCATGTATCGTGAAATATAAGATCTGTACACATTTCAAAAGTAAACTTTATTGTCTTTAACCAATAAATAATCTAACTATGTGAAAATTTTGTAGTATAAAAACGATTTTATTTGGATTTGTATTTCAAAACCCTTTCTAATGGTCAAACTTTTGTTAACTTGAAATATTCTCCCTATGCGCTCCGAAATGATAACCGTATTTTGATCAGTAAAAACTAAAAAGTTGTACACAGTATATTCTAATAACTTTTTTATAATATTTTGTTATTGCTACAGAATCAAATATCATTTCAGAAGCGCTTGGAATACAAAATCCATTGGTGCAAGTTTTATATCCTAAACTTGTATGTAATTTGAATACCTGTTGATCAAAGTTTATAAAACTTGCCTTTTTTCTGTGAGAAATATCATAATGTAAGAGTATAAGAAAAATTAGCGGTGAAAGTGTGATTTTGAGGACCACGCAAGTCAAAATCATGCCTTCTACTCCCTACAAGGCATTTCGTGTTTAGTCAAACTTTATAAGCATTGACTGATAATTTAGCTAACAATTTTAACTATTGTAATACAAAATTAATGCTATTAGATTTATTATCAGATGTACTATTCAATAATTGTAAGTTTATAATCATAAACAATACTCCCTATGTCCTGCTTTGACTGACGTTTTAGCTTTTCACCGGTGCAAGGAAGATTCCTTAAGTGTGGACGTTCGTGTGTCCAGGTGCATCCAATCCATTGTGAATGTAGACAATCTGCTCCACTCAGCCGGACGGAGGAGTATAATGTAACACAAATGAATGGTTAAAAGTGTAGTTTAGGAGACCGTACCATACTCTAAAACGCCTTATAAAATACTATATCAGAGGGAGTAGTTTAAAACGGAGATAGGCAAGGGCAACTATTCTTGGTGCTCCTTTCCAATAACAAAAACTCTAGGTTCTATCTTGGTCCATATTTACAATATAACAAAAAAGAACATAAGAGGTATGATAGGAGGAGTATAATGTAACACAAATGAATGGTTAAAAGTGTAGTTTAGGAGACCGTACCATATAAAAAACGCCTTATAAAATACTATATCAGAGGGAGTAGTTTAAAACAGAGATAGGCAAGGGCAACTATTCTTGGTGCTCCTTTCCAATAACAAAAACTCTAGGTTCTATCTTGGTCCATATTTAGGGCCTGTTTGGTTGGCAAATTTTTTGGCGAAATGCTACTGTAGCATTTTCGTTGTTATTTGGTAATTAGTGTCCAATCATAGTCTAATTAGGCTTAAAAGATTCGTCTCGTGAATTTCGTCTAAACTGTGTAATTAGTTTTACAATATAACAAAAAAGAACATAAGAGTTATGATACTCATACTCTAGAGCTAACTTTCTTTGTTTATATATATAAGATTGGCAGGAGCACTGCTTATTCATTTAGTACTAGCTTTCCTCTAAGGCTTGATTAATCGAAGGTACAAATTAGAAGTACACAGCTCATGAAGATAAACTTCTTTAATCGCCCACGGATTAGTTAAACCCAAGTCCGATCCAAACCCAATCCCTCCAGCGGCACACCCCCCCACGCAGCCAAAATATTCCATGGATCCCAGCGCGGCCCACCAATCGCTGTCCGCCACCTGGCGCCACTTGCCAATAAACAAGCGGCCGCCGACCGCTGACCTGCCGCCGCGGAGTAGTAGTTGGTTGAAGAGGAGTGGTGAGATTTGGGAAGCTGCGGCTCGACATTGCTCCTGTGCTTGCTTGCCGCGTCGTGGATCGTTGTCGTTGCATGCGGAGCTAGCCAGCTAAGCTGGACATGGCGATGGAGATGGAGACCGACATGGACGGGGTGCTCCAGCGCTTCGACGTCGACGCCCGGGGGAGCAGCGACAGCCCATGTGAGGAGCGGTGCTCTATAGCTCCAGCGACTGACTAGCGCTGGCCGCTGTTCCGTCCGGATCGCCTGCTGCTCACACGGCTGTTTCGGTGGGTGGATCCGTGCGTGCAGGTGCAGGTGGGAGCGCGAGCGCCGGCCCGCCGCAGGACAACAAGGAGGCCGCCGTCGGTGGCGCGGTGAAGGAGCGGATCGCGCGGGCTCTGAGGATCTACAAGGACGCGGCGGCGGGGCAAGGCGGCGGAGGCGGTGCGCTGGTGCAGGTGTGGGCCCCGGCGCGGGACGGGGACCGGCGGGTGCTGGCCACCCGGGGCCAGCCGTTCGTGCTGCCGCCGCCGCGGTGCCACCGCCTGTTCCAGTACCGGACGGTGTCGCTCACGCACGCCTTCCCCGTCGGCGGCGCCGCCGTGCCCGGGGAGCGGGGCCTGCCGGGGCGGGTGTTCGACGCCGGGGAGCCCGAGTGGACGCCCAACGTGCAGTACTATGGCACCGGCGAGTACGCGCGCATCAGCTACGCGCTCATCTACGATATCCAGGCCGCGCTCGCACTGCCCATCCTTGACCCCGCCACGGGGTCCTGCCTCGCCGTGCTCGAGCTCGTCACCACCTCGCCCAGGCTCCACTTCGCCGCCGAGGTCGACAGCCTCTCCAAGGCGCTCCAGGTACCTCCTCTGCTCCAACTCTTCATCTGCCCATTGATCGCCCAGTCTTGCTGCAGATGCAACAACACATACACTATTTCATGAAAAGTTCGTTCAACCACCAAATAAAGCGATCGAAATGGCACAATTTCATCCATTCGGCATTTGAAGCTTCTGATCATACCACCTGCTTTCCAACTCGTGTTCACTGTCCATGGCAATGCAATGCAGGCAGTGGCGTTGAGAGGCTCCGAGATCTGCCGCCGCCCCACGCCCGAGGTGTGAATTCGAATGCCATCACATGTAATTTAAGCAAAATTGAAACATTCGATGCCACGATCACGGCCAATCATGTTCATTTACATCCTATCCAATGCGTTTAATTTCTCATGAGCCAGGTCTGCAACGACGATGAGGCGGCGTCTCAGGTGGCCATGTCCGAGGTCGCAGACATCTTGAACAAAGTGGGGGAGGCTCACAAGCTGCCACTAGCGCAGGCCTGGGCCAGGTGCAGGCGCTGCAGCACGGGCACGAAGCACGCCTCCCTGACGGCGGCCGGCACGCCGTTCTACCTCGCCGGCGCAGACCCAACCATCCTCGGCTTCCACGAGGCCTGCGTCGAGCACCATCTGCGGTCCGGCCGGGGCGGGCTCGTCGAGGAGGTGGCCGCGGCGCGCCGGCCCCGCTTCTGCGCCGACGTCACCAAGTACTCCATGGACGCGTACCCGCTCGCGCACCACGCGCGGTTCTGCGGCCTGGCCGGCTGCCTCGCCGTGTGCGCGCAGCTGCGCCGCGGCGTCGACGACGCGTCCATGGACATGGACGGCGGCGGCGGCTGGGATGAGTGCGTGCTGGAGTTCTTCCTCCCGCCGGACTGCAGGGACGGCGCGGCGCAGAAGGCGGCAGCGGACGCCGTCGCGGCCACCATCATGGAGCGCTATGGCAGTGGCGATCTGAAGGCTGATCGTGATAAGCGGGTTGCAGGATTTGGCTTTTGAGATCTTTGCAGATGGCGAGTGCGTGCTTCGGCCTGATCGTGTGACCATGGCTGATGCCCCCGAGCTTGAGCTGAACTATCATGAAGGAGATGAGCGGGATTCAGATGAGGAGGGTCTACATCTGGTGGCAGTTATGGGTACTGCAGACACTGAAGCACTCAAGATGCACCATGACGAACACCATGGTGGCGAGGATCCAAGATCACAAGTTGGTAAGAAGACGACGAAAAGGAAAGGTGAAAAAACTGTCAGTTTGGAAGAACTGCAGCACTACTTCTCTGGAAGCCTGAAAGATGCAGCCAAGAGTCTTGGGGGTAAGTGAAAAAGGTCATGTCAAGAGTAGCTATGAATTCCTTGTCCATCTATATTTATCCGAAAATGCGAATTGCTCCTGAACATTTTGACATAAAGCCATGTTCATGACTGAATGCTGGATCATGAGTCAGATAACTATAACATGCCTGTCTTCTTGTGCAGTTTGTCCAACAACGATGAAGCGCATCTGCAGACAGCACGGCATCGCCAGGTGGCCATTCCGCAAGCTCGCCAAGGCGAACCGCTCCCTAGACAAGATCAAGCGCGTCTTTGAGTCGGTGCAAGGCTCATCACAGACCATGGCCGCTTCTGCTCCTGCTGTGGCTGCTGCGTCTCAGCAAGCTCCAGCTGTGGCTGCTGCTGCTCGCCGTGCTCCTGCCTTATCATGCCTATCAAGTGCTCTGAGAGTGGAGTCCTCCCAAGGCTCATGTCAAGCGCCGCCGCCTCCTCTGAAGGAGGCCACATGGCGCAAGCCTTTGCCCGGTGGAGACGCCAGCGTGGTGACTGTCAAAGCGAGCTATAGAGGGGACATCATCAGGTTCAGGGTGCCGAGCTCCGCAGGCGTCGCGACGGTGAAGGGGGAGGTGGCCAAGCGGCTGGGGCTGGAGGCTGGCGAGTTCGACGTCAAGTACCTGGACGATGACAACGAGTGGGTGCTCTTGTCCTGCGACGCCGACTTCCAGGAGTGCCTCGATGTCGTCCCGGCGTTGTCAGGCGCGTCAACATCGTCTGGCTCCGGGACGGCTCAGCCGGTGGTCAGGCTGATGGTGCAGGAGGTAGCTGAGGTCCATGGGAGCTCCTGTGGCAGCTCAGATTAGTCACAGGAAATAGAGCTGCAGGGCTCAACCAATGTTTGGTCCACGCATCTGTAGGAAGCTTTCACTACTGGCACGTGTCTGTCTCTACATCCATGTCCAAAAGTTTCAAGTAATAAATACTAAAATAGGAGCATCTCACACTTTTGGTTGTCTCAGACAGTACAGGTGTAGTCTAGGGCATATAAAAGAACAAATCACTGTGATCTAGCACTAGTTTTTTTCTTCATTTTTTAAATATATGACGTTCAGGATAGGCTAATTTATTCGTCATATATTTAAATAAATACGAAGGGAGCATATGTCACGATAAAGAACACACTGATGCAAACTGGAGCTTTGCATTTCAACAAACACTGATTTCTGTCAGGCAACCACATGGTAGCATAATATTACAGATGGAAGAAAGCATGAAGGTACACTTCCACATTGTAATGCTAGATGAGAAAGTTCTGTTACTCCACAATAAGAATATTGTTCTGCGTCATTCCATCTCCAGCAGTGGGATATTCAGGCGACAATCTCCATTCCCCATCAACCAAAAACTTGATCTCATACCTTCCAGGGGGCACACAGCGAGTTTATTTACGTGAAGAAAAACAAGCTGATCAGCATGGAACAAACTGATAAAACTAACCTTCCAGGTCTTAGCTTCAGAGTCGCAGAGAATCTTCCGTAGTCTCCCGAATACTCCATGGACATTGCCTCACCCTGGGACCATCCGTCGAATGAACCCATAATTTGCACATTCTGATGTGGAAACATAATCAACATAGATGTAAGAACTAAAGAAAGCGGCCATGGGGACAATAGCAGACACATGACAATGTAATGTGAAGCTGAAAATAATTTATATATTGCTGCAAAAAGAACTTTTGTTCCTCATATAACGAGTCAACAAATGTTTACCTCAGCCATGCCAACCCAGTAGACAGAAATTTCTTGGGTCTTTAAAGATTCAACATCCTTTATCTGTTCCATAATCTTATCATGAACAGCTGCAGGAGAGCAAACATAATTTCACTGAATCTTTCAAAATATTGATTCAACCTGAAGCATTGCATGCTCATTGCTGCCACTTACCTTCTAATCTGGAGAGAAGATGAGATTGAATATATTTTCCGTTCATCCTCCTAGACCCTAACGGAACATCAAAATTAGCAATCTCTTCAGCTAGGCCAACCAGAGCCTGTTGACATCAACAAAAGAGTACATGTACAAAACATAAACACTTGCTTGAGTAAAAAAACCATCAATACTGATCCAAAATATAATCACCAAACAAGATTTGAAAAAAACTAGGAAAGGAACTATAGCTTTAGACCCAGTTCTAAAGATGACAAACACAGGAGATTACAATATTATCCTCTCCCCAGTGGCAACCAGCAAATATTATTCAAGTTTGATATCCTTATGAGAAATACTTCTATCCCACAAACTATCATATGGAATCTAAAGAAATGAAGGAAGCTGACTGACCAGCCCAAAAAAGTAGGTTTTCTCTTGGATGAGCAGGGACATGGCAGTTTTGCTAACATTCAAACATATGTAGGACACAAAACAGGGCCCAAAAAATTATATGTACAAATATATATCTTGATGCACACAGAGTTAAACACAAAGTGTAGTCACCAAAAGTTTAAAACAAGAAAATGCTGTACGAGCTAACCTGCAGTTCTAGTTCCAAAACAGCAAGTTCACCTTTGAACTTTACAACTGCATCATCCTTTATTTGCAACTGGAGAACATAAAATTAAGTTAGCATTGTGCAAATTCTGACATATAGCATCTACTCTATATCCTTCCGAGTTCCGATACAGAAAAAACATCTCAAATGTATGATAAGCCTCAGTTTACCAAACAATTGTGTCGCAGCTAATGTACTTTCAATTATAATGTTTTTTTTTCATCTGGCAAAACTGACAATTGTTTGAGGTATAGGTAGCATAAAATGAGCTGCAGAATTTTCCAAGATAAACCCTTGCTCTTGCAACAAGCTGCTTCCAGAATCGTGTAGACATGTACATCAATCAAAAAGAAAAGGCGTTCTAAAGTTACTTGTCTCAGTTATTTCTCACTTTTGTCACCAACAGCTACAGCCAGGCCTTCCTGTTCACCACTATATTTTGTGAGCAACTGCTGTGAGTTGCATTTCAAGTCCAGGACTCAGAGTCCTGGACAGTGTTCTCCCTAGCTTTGCCACAGCCCTATTTTGTTAAGTTATGCTTTTCTCAATCTATTTTTGCTAAGCAGACATCCTTTGATTTTGCTAAAAAAGTGAATTAAACTGAACTTAAAAGTTGCTGGTGAGTTCTACATGCTTTGGTTTCTGATAAAAGCAAATTCACTGTATGTCGCTGACCACCTCATGACTGCAAACACAATGACTGGACAGAACAGTTGATTTTCCTTTTATTAAATGTCTAGATGCTTTTTTCAATAGATTAAGAAGTTGAGCCGCCGTTGATTATTCCTTCAGGTAGCTTAGTATTTGGGAGAAGTAGAAAATAGTTCACTATGGACAAATATGTGATGATGTGTTATTTGAAAGAGCACAAAAAATAACCTGTCTCTTGAGGAACCGGTTATATTGATTTGCTTCGCTAAGTCTTCTCAAAAGCTTACTTCGTTCCGAATCAGCCAAAAGAGCCTTTAACTGCAAAATTACAGAAAGAATAAGGGATGCAGGAAAATTAGGATCCATGACTTTCTAAGTAAAAAAAAATGAATTGTTCTTTATTCAACCGAAGCTACAAATCTCAAATCCAATCAACAAACAAATCAGTGCTGCAAGCAAACTTTTTTTTTTTCTTACCTTCTCAGTAATTTAGAAAGGACTGCATTAGTTCATAAGATTGTAAAGAGATTAGCTTAATCTAGATGGTTCCTCATTAACTGAACAGGTACCTGACCCAGGTCTAATGACTTGATTTTTTTATTAGTAGTTTAGCAATCTTAACGACTTTTAAGTTAAATGTATCAACAGGAAACAGAGGCACATGGCCATAGGCATTATAGAGATGTATCTTTCTCTTATGTTAAACGCTGCATATAAAGCCTCCAATTAACCAATTCCACAAATAGAAAATGAATAGAAGACGTCCATCCGGACAATACAGAAATAAAAGCAAAAAAAGAAGAAAGTATACTTGTATCTTAGAAGTAGAAAAAACATCAAGTATAGGATAGTCATCTGAAGAGGTACTGCATAGGCTAAATAATATAGTGCTGAGTTCAACAGATACCTCATCAGAGCTCAGCTTTCGAGAAAGCAGATTTTCAGATACAACACCATTGGTAGTTCCATCAGCATCAGTAGTCTGCTCTGATGAAGATGACGTTGAGTCAGAGGGTGCAGGGCCATCTTCTAAGTTTAAGCTTGCAGCAAAGGATCTCCAGCGTGACCTTTTTCGAATAATTGGGCTCATGGGGTATGCCATATTAGTGAACTTGCGGCATCGACTGGAGTTTGTTGAGCTAGAGACATAGCAGCAAATCCTTTTGGGAATCCATTGGTTTTCAGACACCAACTTACTTGAACATACGAAGCTGTACTCTTTTCCCACATTTCTTGAGAACAAAAAAAAAATGACATGTTAAAATTACTGGTGGAAGAAAATGGAACTATATTACCAGGTTCAATGCACATGTTATCCAACAAGGTGTGAAAATACTAAGATCAGGTAGAGGAAACCCCAAAAAGTCAAAATCAGGTAAAGAACCATTTAAACAACATGACTAACATAATAGCCTACCTTGCAAAACTTGTTGTTAAGCATTCCATAATGCCCTGAGAAAGAAAAAAGAAATAAAGGTAACTTCTTCAGTTCTTATGAATTGAATATAGAATATAATTCTAGGCAAATCTGTATGGGACAAGCAACTATTGAAAACATTCGGTTACATCTTCATCTGAAATATGAGCTGATAGGGCTTAGACAGTATCTGACCACACATCCAACAAGCAGGCACTAGCTTACCTCCTTGTACTTGCATAATCCATGGGGTCCTCATGTACTGCACCAGAGTCACAATTCTGATGGTTGGAAATGCTAATGATGCATGCTTGACATGAATACATAATCTCAACGACTAAACAAGCATATTGCCACCGACATAATAGCAACAGGATTATTGTATCCTAAAAAAGTTAAAAAAAAAACTAGGATTTGGCAGCAGTTGTAGAAGGTGCTGTAATCAGCCTAAATAATTCTGTGGGTGTAAACAGCCACTGAATGTAACAGGTTAGTTGCCTTCTTTTATTATTTTAGGGGCATTACAGGTTGGCTGCCTTAACCACATCAATCATGCATCGACTGGAGAGCAATCCAATACAACATCAATCAGGCAGCTAGAGCTAGAACAGTAGCTTGGGAGGGGATTGGAACGAGGCCGTACCTGAAACCACCTCCCGCGAATGCGCGACGCAAGGGGGCGGCGGGCTGGAGCGGGAGCCCTGACTGAGCACCGGACGCGGACAGGAGCGGAGGAGCGTCTGGCTAGGGGCGGAGGAAGAGGCCGCGCCGAGGGGCTGGGGTGGGGGCAGGGGGACGAGGAAGAGCTCGTGGCTGTCGGCGCGGTCGTCTCTGTTCGCGGCCACGGTTTTCTGCCCGTGGCTTTCGCCTCTTGCGGACTCGTGCGACGAGGGGATCAGGCGAAGCACACAGCCAGTGGCCAGTGAGTTGGATCTCACTGTCCTCGCATCCCCCCCCCCTCACCTCGTTCATAACTCGCACGCGCACCCTGTCCGACGCTGTGCCCTGCTTCTTCCTCGGGACCCACTCCTCTCTCCCTCCGCGTGGGTGGCACTCTGGCGCCGGCCCCCAGCTCGCTGCGCTCCCATCCATTGCCCCCCATCTGGGCCGTGCGCTCATAACTCAGTGTGCCCCCGTAAAACACTTGATATGTAAAGGTACGTTTGATATAGATAAAATATTTAAAATATACTGTTATAACATATGTGCGAAATAAATACAACATCTAAATAAAATACTTATAACATGTATGTGAAACATATGCAACATCTATATAAAACACTTGCAACACCCAGATAAAACACTTGCTGGATAAAATATTTTGAACAAACGCTTATAGCATACCTTCAAAAACTTATAAAATATGCAATATCCCGATCTACTTTTGCAACATCCATATATAACAATTACAACATACCTCTAAAACATATGAAACACTTAAAACATACATTTGCAACATAGGAGAGGGGGGTTGGGTCGGTCGATTCCGGTCGTCGGGTGGGATCCAGTGGTGAGCGGCAGCGCACAAGCATCACTACCACCAGTACTAGCAGCACCGGCCTTGGCTCGGTTGGTGGGGGACGCGCGCTACGAGAGGGAGCGGGTGGCATGGCGCACGACCGAAGCGAGGAGCGAGGGCGGGTGGGGTACGCGACGGGCGAGAAGAGGACCGAGCGGCACAGATGGAGGACGCCACAACCGGGAGCGAGGATCAAGCGAGTGACCGGCGGACGCCCCAGTTGGTGGACCCCAGCGTCCATAAGGCTATCCTATCCGCTCCCCTCACGTCATCGCAGTTTTATAAAAAAATCATGCATCGCCGCAACTGGGCTCCGTCGCGCCTCCCGTCGGCCTTCCTTTCCACACCACCGCACCCGCACCACCGTGGCGTGCTCCCCCACGACCGCACAGTCGCTGCCGCCTTGCTACGCAAGGCCGCATCCACCCGTATGCTGCGGTCGCCTCCACCGCGGGCGTCGCTCGCCGAGGGCACCACACATGCCCTATCGTCGGGGGCAGCGCAATCGCCTGCCCACTGCCATCCTCCTTCTCCATCGCGACTACATAGCTGGATTCCGCTGTGCCGTGCTCCACCCACTCGTCTGACAGGTTTTTGCTGAAAGCGCATGTCGCAATTATAAGTTTTCAAGTATTTCATATGTTTTAGAGGTACGTTGCAAGTGTTTTAGATGGATGTTGTAAAAGTAGATCGAGATATTGTATAGTATGTTGCAAAGGTCTGTTACCAATGTTTCATCTGTGCTTTCGGACGTACGTTGCAAGTGTGTTTATCTAGATATTGTATATGTTTCACACATATATTGCAATTGCTTTATCTGGATGGTGTGTATGTTTGCAATTGTTTTTCAGGTGTTTTTATAAGTGTTTCAGAAGCATGTTTTCAACTGTTTCATCTGTCTTTTTTTATATTGCAAGTATTGCATCTGAATGTTTCAAAAAGTAGATCGAGCGAGTGCAGCGAATCTCCATTTGGTCAATGTAGATCATATTTTCCGGCGGTGTTTCTCGACTCCACGACGATTAGTTGGGGCGGGCAGACCGCGCCCTGTAGCAGTGGTCAGCGGCAACTAAAGGCAGCTCTCGGACGGGTGCCTTCGGACGACGCAGTCCCTGCACGGGCGCGTAAAATGGCATGGGAAGCGGATTGTAGACATGGGCATCTGGATGTCCGGGCGATATCAATGTCGTATACCTTTTGAGAGTTTAGGCCCCGTTCGCTTGGAGGAATTTTAGAGGAATCTGAAAGAATTTGTAAGAGAAAAATACTGTTTCAGATGAAAAAAAAAACAGATCAAATCGGATTTAAGGACACGCCAACGGGGCCTTAGCCCTTCGACTCAAATTCACTGCCTTCCACTTCCGGTCTTCGTATGATGTGACGATGGGACCGTAAACAGTGTAACCATAAATCCTTGCTGCTGATCCGGATTTGTGGCTTTGTTGATAACAGTTCCCTGGATTTTCGTCCAAATTAAAGGCCACATATACACTAGCACCAATTCGAAGGACCTGAATTCGGTGCAGTAGTAACTACTACAGCAACATAAGCAGTAGCAGCATCTCAGCCATCCAAGGATCACCGATGGCTAAGATCAGAGCCCCTTTTCTTTCTCATTTTTTCTCCAACATGTGCTATCGGTTTCTCTTTTTTGAGGGAAAGAACGGTGAGCGTGGAAGAGTTGACGCTATTTTTCCTAGGAAGATTGCTCATAACGTGTGAATCACCAACAGTGCCAGACTCAAGTATGAAAACTACAAAATTATACTATTACGGAGCATGTATGTTGAAAATTACGAAAATATATCTGGAACCACTAAATCTCAAAAACATATATCTAATATTAAAGAGCCAAAATCCCACATCCATTTTTTCCATTCAATCTGACCGAACCGTTCAACCCAAAAAAGTTTGTGAATTTCAGAAAACGCCTATTCACCCCATCTAGCCATTTCGATCATTTCAAATAATTTCTCAACATATATGCTTAAATGAAAATAAAATTATTTTTTCCCATGTGATTTTACCGAAAGTTGTTTTCTGGTGGAACAATTTTTAAAAATCATTTTAATGACTTTGTATTACTAGCAAACACGCCAGTGCACCGGAAGAACACGGTGGCGTCAGCTTCTCAAAAGAATGCAGCAATAGGACCTGGGAGGAGGTGGCGCAGACTGCTCCATCTGAGCGCTGGCGCTGCACGCGGGATTGGAGCAGCGACAACGCTGCACGTGAGATGGAAAAGGCAGTGGCGCTGCGCGCGGGACAAGAGCAGCGGCGGTGCAGCGTGTGGGACGGCGGCGCAAGATAGAAGCAACGGCGGCGTAGGACGCGATGCAACAGCGCCGGAAGATGGACACTTTTTTTTATTAGAGCAACGTGAGGTGGAGAGATGTGAGCCCAAGTTGAACGCGACTGAGTGGGCCGAATGGTTCGGTCAGATTGAACGGAGAAAAAATGGAGGCAGGATTTTGGCTCTTTAATACTCACTCCGTTCTTTAATATAAGCCATATAGTTTTTAGCACTGCTTAGGAAAGGATGTGAGACCGAGAAAAAAAAGGAAAATCAGACCATCTTCTCTTTTCCAATCAAATTACTTCCTAAATCTAAGAGATTGGTTGGGCCATGTGCTATGTACGGTGGGAAGGTTTCCAAACTAATCGGCGTGGGAGCTGATACGTACCTATATTTTGGAATTTTTTTTAGAAATCTATATGGCTTATATTAAGGAACGGAGGGAGTATTAGTTATATGTTTTTGAAATTTAGTGGTTCCACATATATTTTCGTAATTTTCAACATATATGCTCCGTAATAGTATATTTTTGTAATTTCCGTACTTGAGTCTGGCGCTGTTGATGACTCACACGTCATGCGCAATGCTAAAAAAAATAGCGTCAACTCTTCTGTGCTCAGTTCTTTCCTAAAAAAAGAGAGACCGGTAGTACACGGTGGAGAAAACAATAAGAAAAAAGAGGCTTTGATCCTAGCCATCGGTGGTCCCTGGATGGCTGAGATGCTGCTACTGCTTATCTTGCGGTAGTAATTACTACTGTACTGGATCTAGGTCCCAATTCGAATAAGACTCTAGGTATAATCCAATAAGTTTATTCTTTCCATTCCACTTTGTTTATAAATCATAACAATGACATGTTTATGTGCTTCCTTAACAGCTAAATACAACCATTTTTTATGTCGACGGTATAAGTTCAAAACAATTGAACTCACGGGAAATCAGATTATCCATCCACCCTCCTCTGATAATCTCAATCCCTGATTTGACAATTGAATTGTCTATCCTTGTCCCTAATCTGTTTTTAACTTAGCAAACAGATCAACTCAGAATAAACAGTTCATTGAAACATCTTCTAAAGCCCACAGAGCAATACCAGTTCTCTGGGAACATTACCTATACCTAGTTCATCACGCGCTGCCCTCGCGCGCTCCGGCAAGGTAGGAAATGAGATAAAGGGGATTTTTTTGGCATCCTGATCCACTGCATAGATTGAATAGGGAGCGGACAAATCCAACCATGCAGCCGACGGATCCGGCCATCCGTCACCGAAGCCGGCAAGGGAAGGGGAGGGAAGCAAGAGAGAGAGAGCGCACCTTTACGTGTACAGCACCCGGGCAGCAGTCTTTCCGCGGCCACCTCTCCCGTGCCCCCCGCCCATAGCATGCAGCGGCGGCGGCGGCCAGCGGGCCTGCTCGCAGCGGCGCGCTCGCACCCACCCCTGGCCAGGGGCATGGCCGTCGAGCACAGGCAGCTAGGGTTTGGTCGAGCACACGCGGAGCGGCGGGAAGGGGCAGCACGGGGGAAGCAACGGCGGCGCAGGTAGCTAGGGTTTGGTGAAGCACACGTGGAGCGACGGGAAGGGGCAGCGCGGGTGAAGCAGCGGCGACGGCTATCGGCATGGGCCTGTCGTGCCGCTCCGTGGCCGAGGACGTCCACCGCCGTCGGGGCCCACGCGCGGCGCTGCGCAATAGGCCGGGTGCGTCGTCGCCCCGCTATAGGGTCGAGATGGCGGACTAGAGGGGGGTGAATAGTCCTTTCTAAAATTAATTGCGTCGGCTAACCGAAACAAGTGCGGAATTAGAACTATCGGTCTAGCCAAGACTACACCCCTCTATCTATGTTCTCTAGCACCTTCCAAAGATACTAATTAAGCAACAAAGGTGCCGGGCTAGCTAGAGCTCACCTAACCAATTCTAGAAGCAAGGTCACATAAACCTATGCCACTAGTACTTTAAGCAACAAGGAAGCTCCTACACATGCTAGTAAGCAAAAGCACAGAGCCACCTAATGCTCACTAACAATGCTCAATAACAAGGCAACCAATGCCAAATTAAAGAGCGCAATTACTTAGCTACACAAACTAAGCAATGCGACTAACAAGGTTACACAAACCAAATTAGCAACGCAAGGGAGCTACTTCTATGCTA